>NC_091170.1:33759598-34064598 GCF_040958095.1 Procambarus clarkii
GTCAGAATAACCAAGCTATACCGCAACAGGAAGGATGAGGCTACTTATCCTACTTGTGCTAGGCGGGACTTAATTAAGGAGCTAGATGTGGACGCTTCGTGGTAGTCAGTGATAGGTAAGCACCTCCACCACCACCACCTCCACACCGTCTGGGATTGCCCGCATTGCGTACACCAGACCAGCCCTCCCACCCCCACCTTGCCTCTCCTTCTCCTTACCCCCAACACCTCTCCCCCACCTCTATCACCCCCATAACTGCGTCACTCGACCCTTCCTCATTTCCAAATCTCCTCCTCCTCCTCCTCCTCCTCCTACTCTTAATACGTCTAATCCTATTCATTGTTTACCCACAATCTACTCAATTATCCTTTCGTCTCTTTTGTATGTATTTTTCCTTCCTTTCCTTTATCCGTCTTCTTCTCTCTCACCCTCCATCTCTCTCTCTTTCCTTTTACTTTCTCTCTGTTCCTCCCTCTATCCCCCTGGTATGCTGGCGTCGCAGCTGGGGTCATACCACACTGTCTAGCAGTATATCGACGACTCCGTGTGCCCGCCAGCCCCAGGTTAACACACAAGCGTCCCTGTCAGTTTACCAACACCTGTGGAGGGATACCAACGCTTGTGAAGGGATACCAACGCCTGTGGAGGGCATACCAACACCTGTGGAGGGATACCAACGCCTTTGGAGGGTATACCAACACCTGTGGAGGGCATACCAACATCGTGGAGGGCATACCAACACCTGTGGAGGGCATACCAACACCTGTGGAGGGCATACCAACACCTGTGGAGGGCATACCAACACCTGTGGATGGCATACCAACATTTCTAGGATCATACAAACGGCTCTGGAAAATACCATTGCCTCTTAAAAATATAACAACGCCTCTGGAACCACATCAGCTCGTATGCAACACTACCAACGCCTTTGGAAGCACACGACAGCTCTGGAAATGTATCAACGAGTTTGGTACGATCTCCAAAGGCATACAATGCTTTTGGAGATCGTACTAATGCCTAATAAAGCGCACAAGGCCTCTTGAGATCATACGAATACCTCTGGAAGGGAGCAACCGCCTCTCTAGGGGATGGCACCATCACCTGAGGTAGAATACCGATCGACACCTCGATCGTTTTTAATTTAATTCAAAACATCATTAATGTATAAATTGATGTCATCTTTTGATGGGACCTTTTTTGTGTGAGAGAAGGAGAGGAAGGAGAGAGGAGGAAAGGCAGTAAAGGAAGGTGGGACGGAGGTCAGGAAAGCGTCTCAATTTACAGGGATTCATGGTCGTCTGTGATTTTATTCGTATGGGGGAGATGGTGATGGAGTGTAGGGCGCTTGGGGAGGGAGGGTGATGGGGTGTGGGCCGCAGGGGAAAGGGGGGAGGGAAGAGGAGCGAAAGGAGGGACAGAGGAAGTGGGGAGGGGGTGAAAGAGGAGGGGGGGATGGAGGTAAACAGTGGTAATAAGGAAGGAAGGGAGAACTAAATACAGGGAAAGGAAGGAAACGTTGATGATTGGTCAGGGATGGAAGCTCACCTTGTTTGGCCCGACACACCCTGAGTCAGTCACCCTGAGTCAGACACACATCCTGAGTCAGTCACCCTGAGTCAGACACACACCCTGAGTCAGTCACCCTGACAGTCACACACTCAGGCCCGAGGCCTCGTGGTATTGAAACACTGAAAATTAGTTTTCTGTGCTCACATTAATGAGTTGCAGATTTTTGTGTGAGAGGGTCATCACGAGGCCTTTGTTCTGGGTGCATCTGAGTAGAGTTTGAACGTTGTTTTGTGGGGTGAAGTCTTGGGTGGAAAGGGGGGGGGTGAGGGGTTGTAGATGGTATTGGGTGGCAGTGGGGGGTAGCGGGTGACAGTGGAGTAAGGGTGTTAGGTGACAACAGTGTATGGGGGGGGTGTAGGTTGCAACCCGTTCTCGCAAATGTAATAAGTCAATATTGACTTATTAAATATGTGCATAGGTGACATACTTAACATAATAGATACCCTTAAAACGATTCATAGAAAACACCGACCTTACCTAACCTTGTTAGTATCTTAAGATAAGCATCTTATTGCTTCGTAATTACAATTATTACCTAACCTATAATAGGTATAGGTTAAGTAATAATTGTAATTACGAAGCAATAAGATGCTTATCTTAAGATACTAACAAGGTTAGGTAAGGTCGGTGTTTTCTATGAATCTTTTTAGGGGTATCTATTATGTTTAGTATATCACCTATGCAGGTAGTTAATAAGTCAATATTGACTTTACGAATTTGCGAGAACGGGTTGCAGGGTGACAGTGGAGTGGAAAGGGGGTGGTAATGGGTGAAAGTAAAGGGTGTGATGTTGGGTGACTGGAAGGGAAGGTGATGGGGTGTAAGGAATGCCACCTTCAATAGCAAAAATTTTATGCCCTGACAAATCTTACTATTTGTCAAGGCATAATAAAGGCATCTAATATAACAAAAAATGACCAAGTTGTACCAAGTAGCGGCTGCGCCTCCATCTCCAGTAATGTACATCTAACATAAATAACCTTATAATAATTATTGATGTTAAATACACGTAGATATCACCAGTGGGCCTGTTGTTGATGTTTTAAAAAATATAAATGATACAAACTTTTATAAATATAAATTATATAAACTAACACTAGCAGTAATATCTTAGTTTTAATACATAAATTTTAGTTTTGGAAATATTCATATCTATCCCAGAAATATTGACTGAGGGTGATGTCCCCCACGTCCTAACCATCTCAAAACGGTTTGTTCATAAATTTTTTTTATTGAGTAGTTACATTATAAAAGCTTAGGATCCCTGATTTTATATCCCTTAGGATATAATCCCTTAGGATCCTTTACATCCCTTAGGATCCTTTTTATTATAAAAGCTTAGGATCCCTGATCCTTGTGTGCTAGCTACTAAAAAGGTTCAAACTGTGATGACATTTTTGGAGTCACAGACGATGAACTTGGTGGTGGTGTGTGGCAAGTATGATCTTAGTAGTAGTAGTGGTGGTGGTGTGAAGTAAATATTTACCTCGTATTCACCAATATTTTAAGTACAAATTAAACACAAGTTAAATGTGGCATTTAAATGGTTAAGTTTGTTGTTGCTACACACGAACGCTGGCCGCATGCTGGTGTCTCTAGCCAACACTGTACACGGTGAGCTGCCTCCCGCCTCACTGTTGTTGGGCAGCCGCCCGTCATGTTTGGGTCGGTTTAACTCCGGTGCGGCCTGAGGCTGCCTGCTGGCTTACAAAGACTCAACACTTTATTGTGGTTTTATCTATATAAATGAGGCATAATTACAGCACATTTAATTTTTATGAACAGCTGACGTTAAATTTATTATCTGAAAAGGTACATTTGTGGATGATCGTATGCTTTGTTATGCAGAGAACTCGGTCATGCTTCTATAACTTAATTCTAATATGTGTTGTAAGGTTGTGTGGCACGTTTTCAGTTTATTTAACAGGTTAAATAAACCAAATACACTTTCTAGTATTTGTTTAATATAATCTGCTATAAGAAAATACATTATTGACATATATTTACGATGTTCTAATTGCTATCTGATAACTCTGATCTTAAGACGGAAGTTGCGAGTTTTATTGCTGATTCGAGATCTAGCTAATTCCTTCTGGGATGATATTAACCTTTTGATGTTACATCAGAGACCTATGGGTGATTTCTACTTTGATATTTGTTTATTTTAACTTATTTTACAAAACAATGGCATTTATTTACACAGGGTGGTGTTGGGTGACAGTGGAGGGAGGTGGGCGAGTTATGACGCTGGAAGACGGAAGAGTTAGGAGAGCCATGATTACCACCTTTAAAATTATCAGAGGAATTGACAGGGGTAGAGAAAGACAAAGTATTTAACATAGGTAGTACGCGAACAAGGGGACACAGGTGGAAACTGAGTACCCAAAATGAACCACAGGGACGTTATAAAGAATTTTCCAGTGTCAGAATAGTTAACAGATGGAATGCATTAGGCAGTGATGTGGTGGAGGCTGACTCCATACACAGTTTCAAATGTAGATATGATAGAGCCCAGTAGGCTCGGGAATCTGTACACCAGTTGATAGATAGTTGAGAGGCGGGACCAAGGAGCCGAAGTTCAACCCCCGCAAGCTCAACTGGGTGAGTAAACATACACACACACACACACACACACACACACACACACACACACACACACACACACGAAAGGAAACAACAACAACATCAACATTGAGGGCCCCAGCACTAAAGGTCAGGGTCAGTCTGGCGTCGAAGGTCAAAGGTGAGCCATGTTAGGCACTACCTGTGACCGCCCTCACGCACCTCACACGGTTTTTGTAACACACTGAACCCTCTTCCTTGTGTGTAATGTTCGCCTGCAGCACTCTTATGTGTGTTGTGCTGCCCCCCGCCACCTGCAGGTGGTGGGTGGTCGTGTAGTGCTGCCCCCCCGCCACCTGCAGGTGGTGGGTGGTCGTGTAGTGCTGCCCCCAGCCACCTGCAGGTGGTGGGTGGTCGTGTAGTGCTGCCCCCCCGCCCCGCATGCGGGACTAGGACACGCGAGTGACACAGACCGCAAGCATCAGAAGTACTCAGGAGCGGATAATCAATAGAAAATCACTAGACAGTACGGGGCTAGTGCCTGGGGCTCCCAGTGTCTTTAGCCTCTGGGGCCAGGTGGGAGGGGGAGGACTATGATGTCTGGCACCCAGCATAACTAGCCCCGGAGCTGATGGGTTGGAGGGGCTAGGGCTTACGTTGGTGAGGCTACAGGTGTTGGCTAAATCAGAGTCCAAATAAATCAGAATACTTTATAGAAAAGGAATATGTGCTTTTTTCATGTAATGATATCTTCATTTGCTACTTAATTGGAAATGGTGATTCGTTATAGTCAGAAAAGGGAGAGACACATTCACAGGCAGAGTTAGAGACAGACATACAGACAGTCAGTGAGGCATAGAGAGGAGACAGGGACAGACAGAAAGACATGGACAAAGAGGGAGGCAGACAGACAGACACTTCAGGCTCCCCTTTGTGTGTGTGTGTGTGTGTATATATATATATATATATATATATATATATATATATATATATATATATATATATAGTATATATATATATATATATTAGTATATTTTGGTAGCAGTCTTTCCTGTAGACATATATTATTAAATATGACCGAAAAAGTAAGATTAATAATTCTAACACGAATTTTCTCAATCCTTCGTACATTATGCTTCACTGTTGGAGGTAAATCAAAAATCACTTCTCCAAAATTCATTTTTATTTCTAGTCTGACGCGACACGGGCGCGTTTCGTAAAACTTATTACATTTTCAAAGACTTCACAAATACACAACTGATTAGAACTTGCGTTTCCCTGATTTTATATCTACATTTGAGTGAGGTGGGAAGGGTGATGTGGCATTACATTTGAGTGAGGTGGGAAGGATGATGTGGCATTAACACAAGACAGAACACTAGAGGATATTAATAGGGTATTAAAAGTATCAACACAAGACAGAACACGAAAAAATGGGTATTGAATAGAAGTGTTTGTAGAAAGCCTATTGGTCCATATTTCTTGATGCTTCTATATTGGAGCGGAGTCTTGAGGTGGGTAGAATATAGTGGTGCAATAATTGGCTGTTGATTGCTGGTGTTGACTTCTTGATGTGTAGTGCCTCGCAAACGTCAAGCCGCCTGCTGTCGCTGTATCTATCGATGATTTCTGTGTTGTTTACTAGGATTTCTCTGGCGATGGTTTGGTTATGGGAAGAGATTATATGTTCCTTAATGGAGCCCTGTTGTTTATGCATCGTTAAACGCCTAGAAAGAGATGTTGTTGTCTTGCCTATATACTGGGTTTTTTGGAGCTTACAGTCCCCAAGTGGGCATTTGAAGGCATAGACGACGTTAGTCTCTTTTAAAGCGTTCTGTTTCGTGTCTGGAGAGTTTCTCATGAGTAGGCTGGCCGTTTTTCTGGTTTTATAGTAAATCGTCAGTTGTATCCTCTGATTTTTGTCTGTAGGGATAACGTTTCTATTAACAATATCTTTCAGGACCCTTTCCTCTGTTTTATGAGCTGTGGAAAAGAAGTTCCTGTAAAATAGTCTAATAGGGGGTATAGGTGGTGTGTTAGTTGTCTCTTCGGAGGTTGCATGGCTTTTCACTTTCCTTCTTATGATGTCTTCGATGAAACCATTGGAGAAGCCGTTATTGACTAGAACCTGCCTTACCCTACAGAGTTCTTCGTCGACTTGCTTCCATTCTGAGCTGTGGCTGAGAGCACGGTCGACGTATGCGTTAACAACACTCCTCTTGTACCTGTCAGGGCAGTCGCTGTTGGCATTTAGGCACATTCCTATGTTTGTTTCCTTTGTGTAGACTGCAGTGTGGAAACCTCCGCCTTTTTCCATGACTGTTACATCTAGAAAAGGCAGCTTCCCATCCTTTTCCGTCTCGTAAGTGAAACGCAGCACGGAACTCTGCTCAAATGCCTCCTTCAGCTCCTGCAGATGTCTGACATCAGGTACCTGTGTAAAAATGTCGTCAACATACCTGCAGTATATGGCCGGTTTCAAGTTCATGTCGACTAAGACTTTTTGCTCGATGGTACCCATGTAGAAGTTTGCAAACAGGACACCTAGGGGAGAACCCATGGCGACCCCATCTACTTGCTTATACATGTGCCCATCCGGGCTCAAGAAGGGTGCCTCTTTAGTACAAGCTTGGAGTAGTTTCCTCAGAATACTTTCTGGCATGTCAAGAGGAGTACAGGCTGGATCACATCCTCACAGACCAACATCACCTCAGCACTGAAACAAGGATTATCAAGAAACTAACAACATTATATGGAGGACCTATGGCAATTCCACGACCAAGAGATGGCTTCCTGAACCTTGCAGGAATTAACCTCACTGAGGACCAAGTCACTCTCCTAAATCTGGGCATAAACTGCCATGTTATGTCCAGACCGAGTGAAATGGCCCGGAAAGTGGAGTTGGAAATTCTGTTGGACGACATATTCGACCTCGAGACACAAAAGAAGGTCACTACCAAAAATACCTTACAAGCAGAACTTATTGCAGAAGGAGGAAAGAATCGAGGCAACTACAGAAGCACCATACTGTCCCCCGAGCTTAGAGCGGCAGCTAAAAGCCTTCGTGAGAACAAGGAGATAGTTGTCAGGAGAGGTGACAAGTCGCCAATATATGTCATTCTTAAAAAAGACGAATATCTGGCAAAAATGAACATCATACTCTCTGACCAAACTAAGTTCCAAAGGGTAACGAAGGACACTACAGCCGAATTAAAAGCAAAGGTCAACAAACTGATCGAAACTGTGAACGCCAAAAAATCCGGACTCCACCTGCCAAAGATCATTGGGGAATATAAACCTGGATATGCGTATGGAAATGTCAAGACGCACAAGCCTGGAAACCCACTTCGGCCAATCATTAGCCAGATACCCACACCCACGTACAGATTGGCGAAGCGACTCAACGGCCTGCTGACTCCTTATGTTCCTTGCGCCTTCAGCCTGAAGTCTCCAAAGGAATTTGTGGACTTACTGCGGGGCGCACGGGCCACAGGGATAAGAGCCTCATTGGACGTAGAATCGCTGTTCACCAACGTACCTGTGGACGAGACAATCGGAATGATAGCCGACAGAGTGTATCGTGATCCAGCCTGTACTCCTCTTGACATGCCAGAAAGTATTCTGAGGAAACTACTCCAAGCTTGTACTAAAGAGGCACCCTTCTTGAGCCCGGATGGGCACATGTATAAGCAAGTAGATGGGGTCGCCATGGGTTCTCCCCTAGGTGTCCTGTTTGCAAACTTCTACATGGGTACCATCGAGCAAAAAGTCTTAGTCGACATGAACTTGAAACCGGCCATATACTGCAGGTATGTTGACGACATTTTTACACAGGTACCTGATGTCAGACATCTGCAGGAGCTGAAGGAGGCATTTGAGCAGAGTTCCGTGCTGCGTTTCACTTACGAGACGGAAAAGGATGGGAAGCTGCCTTTTCTAGATGTAACAGTCATGGAAAAAGGCGGAGGTTTCCACACTGCAGTCTACACAAAGGAAACAAACATAGGAATGTGCCTAAATGCCAACAGCGACTGCCCTGACAGGTACAAGAGGAGTGTTGTTAACGCATACGTCGACCGTGCTCTCAGCCACAGCTCAGAATGGAAGCAAGTCGACGAAGAACTCTGTAGGGTAAGGCAGGTTCTAGTCAATAACGGCTTCTCCAATGGTTTCATCGAAGACATCATAAGAAGGAAAGTGAAAAGCCATGCAACCTCCGAAGAGACAACTAACACAACACCTATACCCCCTATTAGACTATTTTACAGGAACTTCTTTTCCACAGCTCATAAAACAGAGGAAAGGGTCCTGAAAGATATTGTTAATAGAAACGTTATCCCTACAGACAAAAATCAGAGGATACAACTGACGATTTACTATAAAACCAGAAAAACGGCCAGCCTACTCATGAGAAACTCTCCAGACACGAAACAGAACGCTTTAAAAGAGACTAACGTCGTCTATGCCTTCAAATGCCCACTTGGGGACTGTAAGCTCCAAAAAACCCAGTATATAGGCAAGACAACAACATCTCTTTCTAGGCGTTTAACGATGCATAAACAACAGGGCTCCATTAAGGAACATATAATCTCTTCCCATAACCAAACCATCGCCAGAGAAATCCTAGTAAACAACACAGAAATCATCGATAGATACAGCGACAGCAGGCGGCTTGACGTTTGCGAGGCACTACACATCAAGAAGTCAACACCAGCAATCAACAGCCAATTATTGCACCACTATATTCTACCCACCTCAAGACTCCGCTCCAATATAGAAGCATCAAGAAATATGGACCAATAGGCTTTCTACAAACACTTCTATTCAATACCCATTTTTTCGTGTTCTGTCTTGTGTTGATACTTTTAATACCCTATTAATATCCTCTAGTGTTCTGTCTTGTGTTAATGCCACATCATCCTTCCCACCTCACTCAAATGTAATGCCACATCACCCTTCCCACCTCACTCAAATGTAGATATAAAATCAGGGAAACGCAAGTTCTAATCAGTTGTGTATTTGTGAAGTCTTTGAAAATGTAATAAGTTTTACGAAACGCGCCCGTGTCGCGTCAGACTAGAAATAAAAATGAATTTTGGAGAAGTGATTTTTGATTTACCTCCAACAGTGAAGCATAATGTACGAAGGATTGAGAAAATTCGTGTTAGAATTATTAATCTTACTTTTTCGGTCATATTTAATAATATATATATATATATATATATATATATATATATATATATATATATATATATATATATATATATATATATATATATATATATATATATATATATATATATATACGTGCATTCAGAAATTATGGTTATAATAGGAACTGGCTTTATAATCAGTAATGAATTAATACATTTAATTATAAGAATTTAGAGCTTTTAACCCATTAACCTTAATCACCATATACAAAAAATGAATTCGGGAAAATTTTGAAAGAAACTAATATTTTTATTAAAAGCACAAAAATTGTAAGGCATTAATGCATTTTTATGGGCAAAATATTTTTTTATATTTATACAAAATCTCACCAGGTGTATTTGTCTGTATGATGACTAAAAGTAATGAATGAAAAAAAAATCTAATAATTCCATATATATAGCCTAACTGGAGGGGGGTACCCTAACCTAACCAGGAATAGGGAGTAGATGATAGTAGTTATTTAAAGTCATTACCTCCAGGGGGATTTCTTCCCTAAGGGCAGGTTGCACTTAGTACAGTGCATGTACTATTTAAGGGGAGGGGGGTTCAGTAATACCCCCATTGTAGGCATTATAGACGTCCGTTTAACAGATGACTGAAAATTAGGGAGAGTGTCGCCATCAGAATAAAAGTTACGACGATATCAAATAAAGTTCCTTTCCCATTTTGGTGTATAATGACAGTGAATCAATGTTATTAGCGTCCATCAGTGTGATGACGTCAGGAGAACAGCGAGAGTTGACGTCACCTGTTGACGTCACTTGTTGACGTCTCCTGTTGTTTTGGGTGGAAATATGTTGCAAACTCCTCACCATATTGATTCTAAACTTACAACGCCTCTATTTCATGTTATAGAAGTGGGGTTAGGTTAGTTGTTCAATCCACGATGCTGTGTCTTGTTCTCAGCCTGCAGCACGCGTGTTTATCCACAAGAGGAAGCGTCGCGTATTAAGAGAGGGGCATAACTAGCCCTCTGGTGGCCATTTTTGTATCATTTAAAATAAGCGCCTCAGAATGTTGCCTCTGCAACAAGCTTATATATATATATGTGCAACGTTGCTCACAGGTGCGCACCCTGGTGACTAGTCCGCTTCCTGGGAGCTGGGACTGACTTAGTTCTCCCATGATAGTCTTTTATTATTATTATTATTATTATTATTATTATTATTATTATTATTATTATTATTATTATTATTTTCAACCACAGACGTGGCCACATGTTTACAATGCTAACCAGCATATATACATTTTCTTTTCAGTCTTTCATGATACTTCAAACGTGGCGTGTGAATGCCTTAGATTTTGTGTTATTTATGCCATAAAAAAATGTATGTACAATGTAGAAGATGTAGATACAATGTGGAAGATGTATGCACAATCTCCACACTTTGTGTATTGTGACGACACTTAACTAGGTCTCGTGTGGTGGCACCTCTGTGCGATAGTGGCACTGTACTCACCTAGTTGTATTCGCAGACAGCTGAGTGGACAGCGCTTCAGAGTCGTAGTCCTGAGATTCCGGTTTCGATCCCTGGCGGAGACAAATGGGCAAAATGTTTCTTTCACCCTGATGCCCTTGTTACCTAGCAGTAAATTGGTACCTGGGAGTTAGACAGCTGCTACGGGTTGCTTCCTGTGGGAGTGTAAATAAAAGGAGGCCTGGTCGAGGACCGGGCCGCGGGGACGCTAAGCCTCGAAATCATCTCAAGATAACTTCAAGATAGCCTAGTTGTACTTCCGGAGGTTGAGCTTCGGCTCTTTGGTGCCGCCTCTCAACTGTCAATGAACTGGTGTTCAGAATCCTGAGGGTGTGATAGTGGCACTGTTGTAATGGCACTATGGTAGTGGCACTATGGTAGTTACACTATGCGGTAGTGGCACTATGGTAGTTACACTATGCGGTAGTGGCACTATGGTAGTTACACTATGCGGTAGTGGCACTATGGTAGTGGCACCGTCACTCACCAACAGTAATCAAAGATTTCCAATCTTCTTTTTTAAGTGACCAACTTCCCGAGTGCGCCCACTCGAGCCAGCCCGGACAAAAATGGCAGACGTCTCAGCCAGCTCCTCCAAGAACCTCGAGTGTGGCAAATCCCACTACCACCGGGATGGGGGATTACCCATGTCCCAGATCCCAGTACTACAGGAAAGGGAACTTCCCCCATCCCCCACATCCTAGTGGTACCGGAAAGGGGGACTCGCTAGAACCCCAGTAAGGCCGGGAAGGGGGACTCGTTACTGTCCCTGCTTTACTGGGAAGGGAAAATTCACGTGTGTCTCAGTAGTACCGGGAAGAATGACTCCCTATGGGCCCCAGTAGAACCGGGAAGGGATGAGTGAGGGAGACCAGTAGTGAGGGAACCATCCGTAATATCTCTCCCGTCATAATGTTCTTCGATGCTGGAGTAATCGAGCGGAAGATGTGAGTTATCTGTGGTTATGGTGGGGGTGTTTGTTGTGGGGGGGTGGAGGAGGAGGGGTGTGGATGATGGGGAAGATGGTTGTGTATGAGGGAGAAAGGTTGTTCCTATCTTGGCAGTGGTCATGACAGTAGAGGGTGACCCTTGAAGGACGGGTGACCCCCCTTGAAGGAGGGCTTAAGCAGCTTGAGAGTGTGACCCTCGACAGGCTGGCTGGACACCTCACCCTTGTCACTGCCTTGTGTTGGCTGCCACCTGCCGGAGCCGCGCCCCGGGCCCCGACCACAAATAGACCATGGTCATCACCGCCCCTTATACACGTCCCACATAATATTTCCCGGGAATGTTAGGGTGGGGGACAAGGCATGGGGTTGTGTGGGCCGGGAAGGGGGTGAAGGGTGGGGGTGGTGGGGCAGGAACTGTGTGGTGGGCCCATCAGTAGTCTGGTGTCTCAGTTGATGGACACTTGTGCTGGTGTTAGCGAGTGTGTTATGGCGTCTCCAGTTAAGAACTTGAGTGTTTTATAAATAAACTTCAAATCTTGTGGGATTATACAGATGTAAACGTTCGTATGTACTTTTGTGTTATGGCGGGAGCTTGTGGCTGTGTAGCGGTGGTATTGTGATGCGTTGTGTACTGGAATTGGTGGGTACAATCATCCCTGTCGCTCCACCCCACACCCTCAGTCACCCCCAACACCCTCAGTCACCCCCAACACCCTCAGTCACCCCCAACACCCTCAGTCACCCCCAACACCCTCAGTCACCCCCACACCCTCTACCGCCCCCTCCCCACACCCACTTTACACGGCCCCAGACCGAGCTCGGAGAAAAGAACTCCCGAAACCACCTCATGATATGCTCCAGGTATCCGCAATGAACGCCACGCTCCGTTCTTATTCCACCCCGCCGTCATTACCAAGCCCTTTGGTCATCAAAATCCCAAATCCATAATTCTGTTACTCTCTCCCTGCTCCTCCTGTCTACTGAGATGTGAGGCGTCTCCTCTTCTCCTCCTCAGTGTTCGTCAGTTACAATTGTCTCCTCCTTAACATCCTCTTCCTCTGAACTGTTACTGTTCTCTTGTACAGTGACGTCTAGATTGTGTTAATTTTCGCTAGTACAGTGACATCTAAACTGTGTTAATGTTCTCTTGTACAGTGACGTCGAAATTGTGTTAATTTTCCCTAGTACAGTGACATCTAAACTGTGTTAATGTTCTCTTGTACTGTGACATCTAAATTGTGTTTATTTCCGCTAGTACAGTGACATCTAAACTATGTTAATGTTCTCTAGTACAGTGACAATACTAAACTGTGTTAATGTTCGCTAGTATAGTGACATCACCCTCTGTCAGTGTTGTCTAGTGCGGTGATGTCACCCACTGTTAATAATTTCTGGAATCAGCCGGTCCTAGGCTATGCCCACCCAAGCTGCGGCCGACACCAAAGTGGAATTCACAAATAACATTATGATATTCTTAAGCGGTATTTTTCCAATTATAAAATATTACAATTATATACTATAATTTAGTCCTAGCTTAGTCCTAGTTAGTCCCCCGAGCTTAGCTGACCTGGAGTTTGCCTGAAGTAGGTTCTGGGAGTTCTTCTACTCTCCATGAACGCCATGGGGGCCCAGACTTGCGATAACTTGGTCCAACAGGCTGTTACTTGCAGTTAGTCTAGGCGCATCATAAACAGGGTTTAGGTAGCTTGCTTAACGAGCATTTGGGCTGTGTTTATGAGGACGGGCTGCTGCTGTTATTGTAAACCCACCGAGAAGTAATGGTCGCGGGACAGGACCACTTCTAATAAGTTGGGTTCAAGCTCCCGTGTTCCTGCCACGATATTGTGACCCCGGATTCTTTTTTAAAAAATATATCGTAATTTTTATTTACAAAAATATGCAGTAGGCTGTTTTGATAGTGGTGAAATATATGTAACATTAAAAAGGGGGTACCTGGCAATAACCATCGTCACCACAGTAACCACCTTCACTACACACCATCTTCATCACTGTAGCCATCTTCACTACACACCATCTTCATCACTGTAGCCATCTTCACTACGCACCATCTTCATCACTGTAGCCATCTTCACTACGCACCATCTTCATCACTGTAGCCATCTTCACTACGCACCATCTTCATCACTGTAGCCATCTTCACTACACACCATCTTCATCACTGTAGCCATCTTCATCACTGTAGCCATCTTCACTTCACACCATCTTCATCACTATCGGACCAAAACTATCGGACAAGACAATGTATTACCATGTATGCTAAAAGAAGTGACACAAACCCTCAGCTTACCTCTAGCAAAAATCTTTAATAATTCAAATGCACGGAGAAATTGCCCACCTGCTGGAAGAAGGCAAATGTAGCATCGATTTACAAGACAGGAGATATAAGAGAAGTCACTTAACTGCAGATCCGTACTATTCACACGCATCCCTTGCAATGTTCTTGAGAGAATAATAAGAATATGACGTAATTACACCCCAAGAGAGAGAATTAGGTGTGTACCCGAACATCAACATGGCTTTAGGGAAAGGAACTCGTGCCTGATTGGATATAGTAAGAAAAAATAAGGTAGGGCATCGAAGGTTGGTCACATTGTGTATGTCTGGGCTGACATACACACGTTGAGACATTACAAGAGATTGCTACAAACTCCTTGAGAGGCAGGCGGGAATAAATGGAAGAGAACTTATTTTGGCAAGAGAATACCTAACAGACGTGAGTCAGAGATTCACAGTGAGGGATGAGAAGTCAGTCTGGCGTGAGGTAACAAGCGGAGTTCCTCATGAATCAGTCCTGGGACCCGTGCTGTTTTTCGTTTATGTCAATGTCCTATATTTGAGGCCTGGTCGACGACCGGGCCGCAGGGACCCTAAGCCCCGGAAGCACCTCAAGGTAGCCTCAAGGTAAGGTAACGGGAGTTATCTTATATGTCGATGTTTGCAGACGATGCAAAATTAATGAGAAGAATTGAGACAGATGAAGAATGTTAAATTCTTCAAGATGATTTAGACAAGCTGCAGAATTGCTCAGACAATGGCTACTGGATTTCAACACCAACAAGTGTAAGTTAATGGAAACGGGAACACGCACTAAATCAGAGAGGTAGACGATGAAGGGAAATTTCCTCCCAGTAACGAAGACAAAAAAGGACCGGACGGCGCCATTCAAGTGTTAGGTAGAACCTGTGGCTGACATACTCGTGAGCACATCACGGTCGAAAGTGCGTTTGTCTGGGGAGTCCACGGATGCGAATTTGAGAAGTTCACATTGCCTCAAAAGAAAATGAGACAGAGGTGACATGATCACGACATACAAGACACTGAAAGTCATTGACGGTATGTGTGTGTGTGTGTGTGTGTGTGTGTGTGTGTGTGTGTGTGTGTGTGTGTGTGTGTGTGTGTGTGTGTGTGTGTGTGTGTGTGTGTGTGTGTGTGTGTGAAAAAATATAGTTGGTAGTTAGTAACAGTTGATTAATTGACAGTTGAGAGGCGGGCCGAAAAAGCAGAGCTCAACCCCCGCAAGCTAAACTAGGTGAATACACATACACACAATTCTAAACTCAGGAATCTGTACACCAGTGCATTCACAGTTGAGAGGCGGGGCCAAATAGCCAGAGTACTGAGTACTCAACTAGGTGAGTACACAAACACCAGCACACACACACACACACACACACACACACACACACACACACACACACACACACACACACACACACACACACACACACACACACACACACACACACACACAGGATCATACACACACATATATACACCTCCCCCATCCCACAATTACAGGCTTTAAGAAGCAACTGCTGGTTAAGCCAGAAATGTTTGCCATGAAATCCCAATTTACTATTTTAGTTAAAACCAGGATTAACCCCTAAACTGCTCAATTTCAGTAAGAACACTGCTCCTACATGAGCAAATCTGAAAATAATACGGACAAAATATATATTTTTAGTTTCTTCTTTGCAAATGAGTTAAAGATATGAAAATAAAATGAATGTAACATATTCTTCGTGAATATACAGAATTTCACACTAATTAAATTCTGATATTGCTACCCCCACCCACCCTCCATCTGTCTCTCACCCATTCTCCACCTACCTTCTCTCTCTCTCTCCCACCCTCCACCTTCTCCCCCACCCTCCACCTTCTCCCTCACCCTCCACCTTCTCCCTCACCCTCCACCTTCTCCCTCACCCTCCACCTTCTCCCTCACCCTCCACCTTCTCCCCCACTCTCCACCTTCTCCCTCACCCTCCACCTTCTCCCTCACCCTCCACCTTCTCCCTCACCCTCCACCTTCTCCCTCACCCTCCACCTTCTCCCCCACTCTCCACCTTCTCCCCCACTCTCCACCTTCTCCCTCACCCTCCACCTTCTCCCTCACCCTCCACCTTCTCCCTCACCCTCCACCTTCTCCCTCACCCTCCACCTTCTCCCTCACCCTCCACCTTCTCCCTCACCCTCCACCTTCTCCCTCACCCTGCACCTTCTCCCTCACCCTCCACCTTCTCCCTCACCCTCCACCTTCTCCCTCACCCTCCACCTTCTCCCCCACTCTCCACCTTCTCCACGATATGATCTGGGATGCAACATATACCAAATAATAAGAAACTAACGGAAACAAGGAATGGAAGTTGCACTCCTAGTGAAAAGAAAGCGGAGGTTTAAGGAATTTGAAGATGATAATGAAAATGAATATTCCGATTAAACCACTGGACCTCTGGCAACAATGGTAATGTTCCACCCGCCCCACCTCCCCCTCCAACCTCACAAACACCAGACGAGCCAGACTGGACTATGAGGACACAAACAAAGTATGCATAGACAAACTGCAATGGTCAGCAGGCAACAGCAGCACTGAGAATGAGAGTTAATCTTGGCCCACCTAAATTACGGTGATAGATTGGGAAACGGGATCTCCCATGGTGGGGAAGAAGCCTAATCAGCAAAAGTAGTGAAGTTCTGGGGTCAGATTCACGAAGCAGTTACGCAAGCACTTACGAACCTGTACATCTTTTCTCAATCTTTGGCGGCTTTGTTTGCAATTATTAAACAGTTAATGAGCTCCGAAGCACCAGGAGGCTGTTTATAACAATAACAACAGTTGAATGGCAAGTTTTTATGCTGGTAAACTGGTTAATAAATGTAACCAAAGCCGTCAAAGATTGAGAAAAGATGAACACGTTCGTAAGTGCTTGCGTAAATCTGGTCCCTGGAGAGGAAGTTTTTAACATGTAAAATGTAACACTAGGGTAAGGGAGATGCACCTAGTTCACTGCATCTCTGCTTAACTCAGAACAAGGATGCTATTAGAAAACTCCGAGCATGCAGTACCACTGAGAACCAGCTACGGCTGAGTCCTGGGATTTGAGTACACTGTTGAATTAAAAGCAACGGGTCAAAGAGAGGAGAGTAGACTACAAAAAGGGAACCGCGTGAGAGAGTAAAAAGAGCATGTAGGAAGTGTGCAATGGGACGGTAGAACATGGTGGGAAGGAAGCCCAGCGAATGACTGACCAGGTCAAACACAGATGCAAAGAAGCTGAAGAGGAATTCATGCCAACAATAGGGGATAAATATTGGAGGGAACACAACAACCCCTGGTGCAAGGCACAATATTGGAGGGAACACAACAACCCATGGTGCAAGGCACAATACCTACAACCTGACACAAACCATGAGGGAGGGGAAAACACACACACACACACACACACACACACACACACACACACACACACACACAACAACAACTAGCACAACTAGGCAAGTTGTACTTACCTAGTTGTGCTTGCGGGTGTTTGAGCTCTGGCTTTTTGGTCCCGCCTCTCAACTGTCAATCAACTGGTGTACAGGTTCATGAGCCTACTGGGCTCTATCATATCTACACTTGAAACTATGTATGGAGTCAGCCTCCAATACATCACTTCCTGATGCATCATTCCATTTGTCTACTACTCTGACACTTAAAAAATTCTTTCTAATGTCTCTATGGCTCATTTGGAAATTGAGTGCCCAAATGAGTCATAAAGACATTAGAAATAATTTTTTCAGTGTCAGAGGAGTAGTAGTAGACAAATGGAATGCATTAGAAAGTGATGTGTTGAAGGCTGACTCCATACACAGTTTCAAATATAGGTATGATATAGCCCAGTAGGCTCAGGAATCTGTACACCAGTTGATTGACGGTTGAGAGGCGGGACCAAAGAGCCAGATCTCAACCCCCGCAAGCACAACTAGGTAAGTACATACAGTACTTTAGTGTAGGTAAACTCTTTACAATCAGACCCATGTACGCTTAATATAAGTCTGATTAATAATTCAGAAATTAATTACTGTATTTTGTAGCGTATTAAAATAATTTAAACCTTGTCTGACGTAATAATTAGATAATTACAGACTATAAAGCTTCACACGGATATAATAATAAATATGTTGTGTGTGTTGCAGGTATGTGTGAAGGTGTGATGTGTTGCTGGAGGGTCGCCAGGCTTCCCGCTCTTCTCTATACCGCTCCGAAGCCTAGTGAGTCTCACTGTCACCGCCCTTGTTCAAACCCCTGTGACTCAAGTTTCCTTCTGTTCTCTTGTTTTGCTTTGTCTTGTACTGAATATGTTGTCTTCTTAATCAGTTGTCCAGTGAATCTTGCATGTCTTTATCGTGTCTCCTTGATTCCGTCTCTCGCTATGTGTGGTAAGGCTCAAGTTCCATAGTCTTTCCTCTTAATTTAATCCTCACAGTTCTGGTATGAGCCTCGTTGCTTAGCTCCAACCAATTCAATTCACCTTTGTTAACTTTGGGATTATTCTAAAGGACTATTCTTAAAACCATTTAAGACCCCTCCTTCCCCAGGTTCCTAAATGGTTGTCTTATATTTCGCATTTTCCCCTTTACTGATATTTTTACCGTATTTATGTTAGTCGCAAGCTTAGTGCCAGAGATTATCTCAACTCATAGATCCTTCTCGTTCGCTGCTCCTAGGTATCCTTTCTCATTTATTTCATACTGGTCAGTTGGTCTTGCTGCTCATACCTCAATACTTACTCCACAAACACCATTGCTACACTTACCTGAGTTAAAGTCTAAAACCCATTTCCCGACCGTCCCTCAAGCTTATAACTTACAGGCTTATTCAGTGTATGTAGTGAATGCAAAACAATCATTTACGTATACTAAGAATGGTAAAGGCCCTAGTTCGGACCCTTGTGGTACTTCACTTAATTGTGACCTATTTCCTACTCTGAGGTTTTATCCCTCCCAGTACCCATTTGTTTCCTGTCAAAGAGGAACCCAATTACAGCAGCGCAGCCTCCCAGTTTCACCACCCAGATTCACAGGTTTGTATAGTACACAAGAACATCAAAATTGAGAAAACAACAGAAGGCTCCATATGAGGCAGGTCCAATTTGCATCCACCCTAACGCATTCATATATATGTTTAACCTACTCTTGAAACAATCACGTTATCCAACGTCAAAGTTCGTGTTAATATATTTACCATCTTATTAAGAAAGAACTTTGGAGCAGGAGGGTCAGAGACCGGGCCGCGGGGACGTTAACCCCCGGGAAACAGTACAAAGGAAGATTGGGGAAATGTGTGGGGAGAGAGAGAGGGGACCGGGTACACTAGCCTGGGGGGTTCTTTATTTTCTTGCCTGTACAAGTGTGTGTTTACCTCTGTCATGGCTGGTATTTCCCCTGTGAGGACGTGGGTGATGAAGTTGTCATATTATGTTGCCTGTTATGGCAGTGTTCTCTCTCATCTGACGGCTCTCAAGTGCATTACCTGGCCGGACATACCTGTCTCCATATGTGTGTGTACTCCCCTGCTTGTTCTTACTTGGTCGACCGATGTGTGTGTGGGTGTGGGGGGGAAAAGGGAAGGGGGGTTATGTGTTGGAAGGGTGTTTGGGAGGTGTTGGTGCGGTGGGAGGTGTGTGTGTGGGGGGGGGGGGAGTGTATGTGTGTTGGGAAGGTGTGTGGGAGTGTCATGTAAGGCATTACAGTGTTTACATCTACAGCAGATAAAGCCCAGGATGATTTATTTAGAAAGTGATGCTTCGTGGCCCTCCTGCCAAACTCAGCATGCTGTTTTGGCCCTCCACCTCCCTCACCCTCCACCTCCCTCACCCTGCTCCTCCCTCACCCTCCACCTCCCTCACCCTCCACCTCCCTCACCCTCCCAACTCTTGTTGTGACCCCCAGAAAAATATGAATAAATAAATAATAATAATTTAATAATAATTCATTGTGTCGGGGGACAAGAAGCCAGAGTGTATTCACACGTTAGGCTTATATCGAGGTCACCCCCCCCCCTAGTCTCTCAAATTGATATGGCTGCGGAAGTGCTTATGAGTGTGTGTGAATGCAACCCGAACTCGACTCAAGTCCATTACATTCAGCGGTCGACCCCACAGACGAATTCATAAATTTTAACATGCTGTTCATTCAAAACGGGAATTTTCGCAAGTATAAATTAATATTATAATATATTAGCATATTGTGTATATATAGGCATAGGTTAGGTTAGGTCAGGTGTTTAGGTTCTGTTGGCGATTATTTGTATTTGTAGTACGTGGGTGAAGCATTTATAGCGAAGTGATTCGAACAAAATTCGTCAGTGAAGCACTTGTTCCGGATATGTTCGAACGTCACTAGTTGTGAGTCGTGTGTATACCGCTTTTCATTCATAAAGAGCGGGTTTGGCGGGTGCATGGAATCACTTTTGGATCTTTGTTTGGAGGATGGACTGGTGACTCGGCTGTTTATGAAGTGGTGGGTGGTTAACACAGTCTGGGACTCCGGAGCCAGATTTACGAAGCAGTTACGGAAGCACTTACGAACCTCTACATCTTTTCTCAGCCCGTCCTCCAAACAAAGATCCAAAAGTGATTCCATCCACCCGCCAAACCCCCTGTTTATGAATGAAAAGAGGTTTACACACGACTCACAACTGATTTCGTTCGAAGCACTTCAAGTGCTTCACTGACGAGTTTTATTCGAACCACAACGCTATAAATGCTTCACCCACGTACTACAAATGCAAATAATCACCAACAGAACCTAAACACCTAGCCTAACCTAACCTATGCCTATATATACACAATATGCTAATATATTATAATATTAATTTATACTTGAGAAAATTCTTGTTTTGAATGAACAGCATGTTAAAATTAATGAATGCGTCTGTGGGGGCGACCGCTGGATGTAATGGACTTGAGTCGAGGACGGGTTGCTTTTCTCAATCTTTGGCGGCTTTGTTTATAATTATTAAACAATTAATGAGCTCCGAAGCACCAGGAGGCTGTTTATAACAATAACAACAGTTGATTGGGACGTTTTCATGCTTGTAAACTGTTTAAATAAATATAAACAAAGCCGTTAATGATTGAGTAAAGACGTACACGTCCGTAAATACTTGCGTAACTGCTTCGTGAATCTGACCCTAGATTGTCGGTGTCTCCTTGACCTCCAGCTCATTAACACCCTCAGTGGTGTTGTGGAAATACGTTATTTGATTATACTGTGATCGTGTATTCTACTGTGATTATACTCCGTATATACTCTGTGAGCCGCGCCGTTCGTACAGCAACACAAATTGCTGTACCAGCGTTCCTGTCCTCTCTTCAGTGGCACCGGACAACCTGCTGAAAGAAATCCTACCGGATTTAGAAATTTCCCTGTAAATCTTCCTCTGATTTCATCATATCGCAATTCTTTGATGCGGGACGTCACAACGAAGGTGGGTCCTTGGGTTATACATTATTAGAGTTAGGCTTCTGAAAAAGAGATGACATAATTTAGACATTTTTACATTTATAACACACATTAAACATGTTAAACATAAATAAATATTACTTTCCTCCCCCCTCCACCCCCTTGTCTACCTCTCCCAGTATAAGGGAGAGGTCACACTCCCCATTCCCGTTTACGGGCTCACCATAGCCTGTGCTACTGGAACTTATTGTACGGAGTAGCTGAATTTAAAACGACAACATCCCTCCCTTTGTCTACCCTTCCCTTCTCCTTCTCCCACCGTCCCTCTCCCGTTGCCCCCCTCCCCCTCCCCCCCCGTCGGAACTGTCCCAGCCCCGTCCCGTGTGAGGGGTGAGACGCCACTGGCGTTATAAGGAACAGGAATAAAAATTGCAATACTATTTTCCTCGTGGAGGGAAAACATTGAAGAAAAAACGGAAAAGTGTAGAAATTTCCATATCTGGCTAGTGGAGGGGGGGGGGGGGGAGTGGGGGATGGAGGGGGGGGGGGGATGAGAGGAGAGGGAGGGTCCCTTTCACTACCCTCTCACACCCGAGACCTCTCTCTCTTAGCTCCTCACTCTCACACTTAAAACCTCCTCCCTCATCCCCCCTTCTTCGCCCCCCCCAACCCACCTGCTCCCTCTCTCACCCTCCTCCTCACTCTTAAAACTTCTCACTCTCACACCTAAATCATGTCATATTCACTGTCACACTCAAAACCTTTCACGCGCTCATGCTTAAAACATCTCACCTTCACCCCCCTCACACTTCAAACAGCTCTCCCTCACACTTGAAACACCTCACACTTAAAACCTCTCACTCCTCACACTCGTAACATCTCACCCCTCACCCTTCTCCCAGTCCCTCCTGACCATCTGTGGCCACCTTGACCCCCATGCTGGCCCTGGCCCCTGACGTGTGGTGCCGGGGCCACCCCTGGCCTGACAGGTGAGGTGTGCGGCTCTACACCGGCTTAACAGAATAATTATGCCAGAGACCTCAGTCTCACCGGAGCGGGGCGCCCGGCTTGGCACAGATTTACCCACCAAGACGCGAATGCCACCCCTTGGTCGACCTTCTGCTGAGATGATTATTCTCTCGCAGCTGCTGAGAGAGGGTAGGGGGAGGAGTAGTTGTCGCGGTGTTGGGTGAGAAAGAGGGTTGGCAATGTCGACGACTGTAATGGCTGCCTCAAAGATGGTGGTGGTGAGGCAGTAGATGGATTTAGGAAGCACTGTGTTTTGCTTCTGCGCGGGTCCCCGACCCTCTGTAGCAGGCCGGCCATGTGTTACTCATATCACCATGAGTACGACTCACGGTGTCTCGGGTGGTGGATCAGTACTCATGGCTCGTATGTTGACTTCACGAGGTTGTATCTGCTGTCTTTTGCTTCTCCCTCTACATCCCTAAATCTCAATAGTAGTCTGATTTGAATTGTTGCTGTGCGCTGTCTTAGATAATGATTTAGTGATCTGTTGGCCAGTGTGAGTCGTGGTGGGTGTAGATTACCCGTTGATGGTGACCACAGGCAGGTAAGGTGGGAGGGTGAGAGTCGGGGAAAAGGGAGGGAATAGGGAGGGAAAGTTAGAGAAGAAGGTAAGAGGAAAGGAGATAGGAAGAGGAGGGAAGGAAGGTAGTTTGAGATTGGGAAGGAATGGAGAGTGGGAGGGGATGTAGCTTTATGTAGGGAAGGGATGGGAGTAGTTTGAGGTTTGGAGGGGGGGGGGGGAGGGGCGGAAGCATCACACCACAGCTAATATTGACACGTGTGTGGCTGGCGGCCAGGTAGCCGTACCTATTATATTTGGACACTGGCGGCCCTCGCTGATACAACACTGGCAGGTCCCTTGTTGTACTATTGCTGTGTAGGGCCCACTGGCACACACACACACACACACACACACACACACACACACACACACACACACACACACACACACACACACACACACACACACACACACACACACACACACACACACTAAATGTGTGTGTGTGCTTACTTACACACTTACTTACACTTACACTTACACTTACACAAGGGAAGGGGGAAATGCGCTACGGAAAAAAATTAAAATATAAAAACGGAAACCAAGTACAAAACGCCGTCAAATCATAACATAGAACGAAAAAGCAATGTAAAGGATTTGGATGTCGGAAGACTTTATCTTTAAAGAACACAATAAAGTAGCCGTCACAATTGCAAGAAAAATGACAGGTTGGATAAGAAGAACTTTTTAAACTAGAGATGCTATACTAATGATGATACTCTTCAAGATACTAGTGATCACTAGAGTGGAATACTGTTGCACAATGACAACCCCTTTCAAAGCTGGAGAAATTGCTGACCTGGAGAGCGTGCAGAGATTTCTTTACTGCTAGAATTCACTCAGTAAACATCTAAACTATTGGGACCGACTAAAATGCTTAAATCTATATTCTCTTTAGTGCAGGTGGGAGAGATACATAATAATTTACACGTGGAAACTAGTAGAGGGGCTGGTCCCAAACCTGCACACAGAAATAACACCACATGAGACCAGGAGGCATGGCAGGATGTGCAGAATACCCCCGTTGAATGGCAGAGGTGCAACAGGTACTCTGAGAGGTTGTCTATCAACATCAGAGCCCGAGACTGTTCAACACGCTTCCACTACACATAAGGGGCATAACTGGCCGACCCCTCACAGTGTTCAAGAGAGAAGTTGATAAGCACCTCCAAAGGATACCTGATCAATCACGCTGTGATTCATACGTCAGGCTGCGAGTAGCCGCGTCCAACAGCCTGGTTGACCAGTCCAGCAACGAGGAGGCCTGGTCGAGGACCGGGCCGCGGGGACGCTAAGCCCCGAGATCATCGCCAGGTAACCGCAAGATAAGGCAAGGCTGTTGCGTGGGGATGGTGTGTGTGTAAAGTGGAACTTGAGACAAGAGCGACACATTTAACCATTAGCGCGACAGATTACCTGAACTGTGATGCCGCATAATTAATGTCTCTTGTCATTAGTGTCAGGATGATTGCCATGGCGCAGTGTTTACAAGTTGTCAGCCTCGGACTGTCAGCACTGGTCAGCCACCACTCCAGGAACCCCGTGGTTAGTCAGCCTCGGACGGTCAGCACTGGTCAGCCATCACTCCAGGAACCCCGTGGTTAGTCAGCCTCGGACTGTCAGCACTGGTCAGCCACCACTCCAGGAACCCCGTGGTTAGTCAGCCTCGGACGGTCAGCAATAGTCAGCCATCACTCCGGGAACTATCGGACTATGCTGTAGTTTCAGATCGTATGCGTTAAGCGTCGTGCGACACCAGCTGACACTTGACGTATCGGGAATGTCAGACGGTCATCCAGGGGGTCACTGGACGTATTGCTGAACTGTCACTGATAACAGGTAGTGACTGATATTGGTGTGAGGCCCTCCAGTGTGAGGCCCTCCAGTGTGAGGCCCTCCAGTGTGAGGCCCTCCAGTGTGATGCCCTCCAGTGTGATGCCCTCCAGTGTGACGCCCTCCAGTGTGACGCCCTCCAGTGTGAGGCCCTCCAGTGTGAGGCCCTCCAGTGTGATGCCCTCCAGTGTGATGCCCTCCAGTGTGAGGTCCTTCAGTGTGATGCCCTCCAGTGTGATGCCCTCCAGTGTGATGCCCTCTAGTGTGAGGCCCTCCAGTGTGAGGCCCTCCAGTGTGAGGCCCTCCAGTGTGATGCCCTCCAGTGTGACGCCCTCCAGTGTGACGCCCTCCAGTGTGACGCCCTCCAGTGTGATGCCCTCCAGTGTGAGGCCCTCCAGTGTGAAGCACTCCAAGATACCACTACAGAGGTGACGTCACCTTAGGGGCCCTGATATGACATCACTTCCGTCAGGGGCCTGAATAGACGTCACTTCTCTCGTGGAGCAGATATGTCGTCACTGTCGATTCCTACTACCATTTTGTATGTAGTGGTCATATCACCTCTTTCTCTTCTCTCTAAGCTTAGGCATATTTAACACCTCGGACCTGTACTCATTGTTGTTGGCTTTCACAGCTACGAGAACAAGTTAGAGGTGTTAAATATGTCAAAACTAGAAGATAGACGAAAAGGAGGAGATATGATCATTACATACAAAATAATAACAAGAATCGACAAAATTGACAAAGGAATTCTTGAAACCAGTAACCTCAGGAACGAGAGGTCATACATTTAGACTAAGATAGAAAAACTTCCGAAAAAAAGTTAGAAACTTCTCTTTTACAGAGTGGTAGACGGTTGGAATAAGTTAAGTGAGAAGGTGGTGGAGGCTAAAACCGTCAGTAGTTTCAAAGCGTTGTATGACAAAGAGTACTAGGAAGACGGGACACCACGAGCGTAGCTTTCATCCTGTAACTACACTTAGGTAATCACACACACGTGCTTGATGGGGTTCTGGGAGTTCTTCTACTCCCCAAGCCCGGCCCGAGGCTAGGCTTGACTTGAGAGCTTGGTCCTCTAGGCTGTTACTTGGAGCGGCCCGCAGGCCCACATATCCACCACAGCCCGGTTGGTCCAGCACTCCTTGGAGAAAACTATCTAGTTTTCTCTTAACGATGTCCACGGTTGTTCCGACAATATTTCTTATACTCGCTGGAAGGATGTTAAACAACCGCGGACATCTGATGTTTATAGTGTTCTCTGTTTGTGCCTATGGCACCTCTGCTCTTCACTGGTTCAATCTTGCATTTTCTTCCATATCGTTCACTCCAGTATGTTGTTATTTTACTGTGCAGATTTGGGACCTGGTCTTCCAGTATTTTCCACGTGAATATTATTTGATATCTCTCTATCGTCTCCTTTCTAGTGAGCACATTTGGAGAGCTTTGAGTCGATCCCAATAATGTAGGTGCTATATCGCGTCTGTGTAGGCCGTATATGTTCTCTGTACTCCCTCTATTTCAGCAATCTCTCTCGCTTTGAAGGGGGAAGACACACACATACACACACACACACACACACACACACACACACACACACACACACACACACACACACACACACACACACACACACACACACACAAACACCTTCCAGCACTATACTGGACGTGTTCTCCGAGAAAGACGGAACATTTCTCCACTCTTCCTAACTCAATAACTTGTAACACAGGAGAGGACAAATTGCCTGCCAGTTGCAAGTATCTTTCCCGCCGTGCTCGACGTGTCAACCATCTCCAGGTGGCTGGGCATCTCTGCACCAGCATCTTTGTTTACCCCGGTACACAGTGCACTTGTATCCCTCTCTCCCTCTCCTCTCTCCATCCCTCTCCCTCCCTTTCTTTCTCTCTCCTCTTGACATTGTTCCCTCCCTTCCTTTACGTTACTTCTCCCTTCAGTCCTTCAGTCTCCATTCATTATTGCTCTCGTGGCTTGTCTCATCCCTTCCTCTGATCTCTTTTCCTCCCCTCCCTTCCTCTGATTACGTCTCCGTTCTTCCTGATGGACAATCGGACTCGGTGATCAGCGCGCACTTTGCTCTGATTGACTTGTCGACACTATGAGGCACTCTGATTGCTACTGTACTTAGCTGTGATTCAGTGACACAGCAATTCCTCGAAGAGGTGAAACATTATAATTTCAACAACATGACGATAACAGCACCACGCAGCAACACCGGGCACCATGCAGCATCAGCACCATACCGCCCTAGACACTGTAACCGTCCCTTCCCCTCCCCCCAGACACCGTAACCCCCTCCCCCCTTCCAGCACAGAGGCTGTCTGTGCTGATGCATTTTTCGGGTCCCACCACCACAACATCTCCCCTTATTTGGGCCGCCTGGTGCTGACCTTTTCCAATTTATCTATAAGCTCCAATTTTATTTCACTTTATTTCACAGCTTCCTTGCTTGTGTCCCTTGTTGTACTCGCCTAGTTGTGCTTGCGGGGGTTGAGCTCTGGCTCTTTGGTCCCGCCTCTCAACTGGTGTACGGATTCCTAAGCCTATTGGGCTCTGTCATATCTACATTTGAAACTGTGTATGGAGTCAGCCTCCACCACATCACTGCCTAATGTATTCCATTTGTTAACTACTCTGACACTGAACAAATTCTTTCTAGTGTCTTTGTGGCTCATTTAGGTATTAAGTTTCCACCTGTGTCCCCTTGTTCGTGTTCCACCCGTGCTAAAGAGTTTGTCTTTGTCCACCCTGTCAATTCCCCTGAGAAGTTTGTAGGTGGTTATCATGTCTCCCCTTACTCTTCTGTTCTCCAGGGACATGAGGTTTAGCTCCATTCGCGTTTCCTCGTAGCTCATACCTCTCAGTTTTGGGACTAGTTTGGTGGCATACCTCTGAATCTTCCCTAACTTTGTCTTGTGTTTAACTAGGTATAGACTCCAGGCTGGAGCTGCATACTCCAGGATTGGTCTGGTGTGTCGCTGGCACTCGGTCCACCCACCAGAGAGAACGAGGCAGTTCTCAGTGGTAGGAACCACTGGGAGAACGCGGCAGTGGGAAAACGAGGTCACTGCTGTGTTCTCAGTGGTCATAGTAGTCTACAATACTCACTTGCTGCCCCTCAAGTGAAGATTGTACACTCATAGGTGGGAATTTCCTCGCGGAACACGTAGCGAGGACCCCCTCCCCCTGGAAGGGGAGGGGGGACTTTACGGAACTTGAACAATAAACCCGTATCATTTCACCGACCAGACAAGTGCCCTTCAGTCTTCCTTGTGTGTGACGGGCCGAGGCTTGTGTGGGAATGACGCACTTTCCTAGCTTCTGAGTGTGTGTGTGTGTGTGTGTAAAAGAGAGAGAGAGAGAGAGAGAGAGAGAGAGAGAGAGAGAGAGAGAGAGAGAGAGAGAGAGAGAGAGAGAGAGAGAGAGAGAGAGAGAGAGAGAGGGAGGGGGGGGGGAGGGGGGGGGGGGGGGGAGCGAACATTTGTGTGCGCGCGCGCAATACCTGTCTCCCTAATATAGCGTCGCATTTTGACGCATACTCTACCTAAAGGCAAAAATCGTCGTACCAGAAAATGGTAGCGGCTCGCGAAATTGACATACTGCCCCGTTATCTGTTTTGGGTTCTCTGGCAGGTTAGGATAAGGGCACTTTAGTACGACAGAGTCTTGACATTGGGAAACCTTAGGAGGACGGGCTGCGCACATAGTATAAAGAGACCCCTTACCTAACCCCATATTGACGTAGTGACCTCTGACACCTGTCTTCCTAGACGCTGGGGGTGCCAATAACTTCTCCCCACGCTCAGTTTGCATGCTGGGAGCAGCAAAAGTCTGGCCTAGCCTAACGCATGTGCTAGGAATCAAGGCCTAACCTCCTAGCCCAGAGGGGGGTCTGGAGAGGTGGGAAACGGACCAACATGTAGCCTAGGACAGTGTTGTTAGAGGGGACTAACACTTAGCCCGGTTTGGGTCCTGGGGAATATTATCCCGTCAAATCATGTTCACTTCAAATTCAAATTCAAAGACTGTTCATTTGTACATTTATAACTGGGTTAGTTTCAACAAATTTCCAATAAATGATTTACCTGTCATAATAATAACATGTAATATCTGTTATTATATACTCTATAGCCGAGATTTCTTATACGAGGCTATATTTATTATTGATTAAACAATCATTACACTTCTCAAATTTAGTATCGGAAACTTTGTTCGTAACAACTTATATAAATCATTACAACAATGCTGAATTTCGTTATTAAGTATGTAGTCAAGCCAATCCCCATTGTATATTTAGTAAATAAGTTCTAAGACCTCAGTACACAAGTTGTGGAACAGATCTCTAACCCAGTTCATAGAGTTGAAAAGAAAATGTATATATGTATGAACTAAAAAATACTTTTTGTTTTAAGTTATTGTTTGATTATTACCATGGTTATTTTTAAGCGTTAATGACTAGGCGTCAAACGTCAGTGACACTGGAGTATATTAGATTAAAGAATCTCACCGGGCTTGTCTATATCTGTGATACCTTGAAACAAAAAGTCAACCAGTGAGAAAGATCTCTGGAAAAGCCAATGGAAGCTCCCCAGGTGATAACTCAGCCAATGGGAGTGTGCCTTGCGAGGTGAGGAGGCGCCACTCTGAGAAGAGGCGGGAAAGGTTTCTGGTTGCCGCGCTGGAAACGGAAAGATGCGTCGCCCTATAACAGAGAGAAGTGACCTCCTTTGTGCAATTTGATGTTTACAGCGCAAATTTTATTGTATCGGGAAAGGGACCAGAATGTAACGAGTGTTCAGCAGCGCCAAAAGGACGATCCTCTCGTGCTTCTACTGGTATACAGAGGGGAGAGGACGGTCAGAGAACTTAAGTTCTGTCACTGGTTTCAAAGGGTGACGCTTCTGCAAGCTCTACACGGTCCTTATTGAACACAAATAAAATGAACGATCTAAATTATGTGGGAGAAACGCCTGACTGTCAGAAGAAATTTATGTTGATCCACGCGAGCCTTTGAAAGCCACATTTAAGAAGACTTATAGAGTGATCTGGTGAAGATGTAGAAGCCTTAAGAAGCAACACTCATCGGAAAGAAGGTAACGTACTTGATAGTGGAGAAGAACCGAGATGTGAGGAGTTCAACTGAACATAAGCAGCCTTAATGAGGTTAAACTTGAAAATTCAGAAGTGTTAGAACAGTTAGAACATAAATGTCTATCTTGATAGCTAGCAGAAAGATAATTTGAAGGACCTGACTGGAAGGTATGACGCATTATTCACAAATATATCTAGCCATGCCTAGACAAACAACCCTTCTGGTGTTTGATGTAGTGTGTCTATGATACAAAGTTTAAGAATAACACTTATACAAAGTCAGCCCAGACAAGAGGGAGTAAGTGAGGAAAGAGGAAAATTGGCATTTTTTTTATTTGACCTAGCATCAGTACCATGGAAACACCTCATGTGTGTTGGTGTTGAAGGGAGATAATGAGCATTGTTTTTTTGTTTTTTGGCACAGTCACTAAGTCAACGGGGTGATGAGATCAGATCCCATATCCCTGGTATACGATCGTGTGGACAAAGTAGGAAGGGCACAGATTGCCACAAATAGAGACTTGAAAGAGTTAAGCAGGTGTCGGCGTTTGTAACGACTTGCGGATTATTTCGCTATAAAATTCATCAGTGACTACATTGTAATATTTTGGAAGATCATGGCGGAAAGTGTTTAACATAATCAAATTAATCTCGCTGTACATGAGCTGATTATAAAATCTCAACGGGCTGGCATGATGTTTGAGATCATTTGAAACACAAATTTGGCAAATCAGGATGGTCTGTATTTGAAATAGCCAATGAGAGCTCACCATGCGGGAGCCCAGACAAGTGGATACTTTGGTTCCACCACCCCACGGCGGTAGGGTGGTGGAAGCTAAGGTTCTTAGCTGGGTGTGTGTGCTAGGAGTATCAGCACCTAGCTTCCTAGCACAGTGTGGGTGCTGAGAGTAGCAGCACCTAGCCTCCCAGCATATTGTGGGTGCTGGGGAGCAACATCCAAGCGTCAAGAGAGGAGTTATCCTAGGCGGGCGGCAGTCTGCTATTGAGGAAACGGCAACAAAAGGCGCTCCTTGAAACAATGACTTGAGCGCTGGGGAAGCCACTTGTGCTCTTACAAAGACCAGTGGACAGGGCGCTTGAGGGTGATGTCTAAGGTGAGGGGGCTTCAGGGTGACTCTTAGAGTGAGGACGACTCAGGGTGACTCCTAGAGTGATAGCGACTCAGGGTGACTCCTAGAGTGATAGCGACTCAGGGTGACGCCTAGCGTAAGGGCGCAGGGTGACAAGGGCGAGTATGTTGTGAGGATGCACAACATGGTTGTACTAAGGGTTGGTCGTGTTTAACAAATTTACTCTTTCTTTGTCATCATTTTTCAGACAGTTGAGAATAAAAAGGATTGGACATTCTGTAACTTTAACAAAGCCTTTGATATTGTGCCTCACTAGAGACTCGTTACAGGCGCGTGGTATTGTGGGGTTGGATTCTAAGTTGGATTAGGACTTGCTTATTTTAATTTCATTCATTTCATGTCTGTTATGCACCCCATACCAGTCCCGTGGGGGGTGTAAATGGTTACAGAGGCACATAATTGGTTCAGGAACTGAACCCCATAGTTCGTTTAGCTAAGCAAATGACAATCTTGTGAGACTGGTTGCACACTTATTAATATTGCATACATATGTAGATATATATACATGTACACAAATACATAAACATATCAATAATCTTTTCACATCACAAGTGATTCAACAAGAGGCTCACAACAGTCACTATACAAGGCACTTTACATCTATGGTGAGTCACACAGTTACTAGTCTTGCTCCACACCCACCCAACTGGGCGGCAGCTTTACAGTCATGTGCAGGCTGCACCTACAGTAACCAAATCTTGGCTAAGATTCCTGGCAGCACATCATTATGAATGAAGTACTTACACATTTCTTGAACTCCACTGATGATGTTATCTCCGAATTCCGCGATTCAGAGATAACACCATTTCTGAAGGAAGGGGGGGACAATAATATAGTGATAAAATTAGATACTTCATTGTTCTACTTTTGAATAAAATATTTTTTGTCCGTTACCAGGGAAGGAGCCGGCGGTGGGGGAGTAGCGAGGTCTCCACCACCTGACCCTCTCCTCCCCCCTTCCGCCACGCCCTCACCACCACCACGACACGCCCACGCCACGCCCTCACCGTCTCTGCTGACCACCGCGAAGGCCCGCCCACCCAGCCATGGATGCCGAGAACAGGGTGGTCCTTAACGTGGGCGGAATAAGACACGAGACGTATAAGGTAAGATGCTCTTAGTGAGGTAGGTGGGGCCCATGATGAGGTAGGTGGCGTGAAAATGAGTCAGGTGGCGTGAAAATGAGGCCTGGTGGCGTGAAAATGAGCCAGGTGGCGTGAAAATGAGTCAGGTGGTGCGAAAATGAGCCAGGTGGCGTGAAAATGAGTCAGGTGGCGTGAAAATAAGTCGGGTAAAGAAAAGTATTCAGGAACGACAAAGCAGGAAGGTGGGATGAAAATTAGACGAGTCAAAATAACTTTGTTAAATAGTTTGAAAAGTATAAATAGTTTTTAAATACAATAATTAAATAGATTTTTAAATTAAATAATAAATAGTTTGTTAAAGAAAAGAAAATCAGGCTAATTTAACGCAATTTGACTTGAAAAGTGAGACCGATTATTTCGGATGTTTTACAGAACATAAAAACGGCTGTAGCACTCTTGTGTGGCACAGGACACTATAGAGACGCTAATAGTACTGTTGTGGAGTACAAGACACTATAGAGACGCTAATAGTACTGTTGTGGAGTACAAGACACTATAGGGACGCTAATAGTACTGTTGTGTGGTACAGGACACTATAGAGACGCAAATAGTATTGTTGTGTAGTACAAGACACTATAGAGACGCTAATAGTACTGTTGTGTAGTACTCTCACAATAATTTTATCTTCACTTATCAAAGGCAATCAAAATAATCTCAGTTTTAGGCGTGGTGTTTCTGAAGAGCTTGTTGAACATGGTTTAATTGCTCCTGTTGAACAGTGGTCTACGTCCTGGCCTCACTATGTAGGATTCCGGGTTCAATCCCCAGAGGGACATAATTTTGGGGGCGAATTTCCTTCCGCCTGATGGCCCTGGTCACCTAGCAGTAAATAAATAAGTACCCAGGAGTACACAAATTGATGTGGGTTGCATCCTGGGGATGGTCAATAGTTAGCGTTGAGGAGGGTGGGGGGGGGGTCTCGATAAATATAAATACAGGCTTCCTGTCCCCGACAGTAGGAGTTGTATAATAGCAAATTCAGGCAATTGCTGTCATCATACTGGGCTGGTTAATCACAGCGTCCTCTCGAGTTGTTACAACGTGACAGAAATGATGGACTAAATTGCCCTGAACCTAACCTAACCGTTGGTCCCACGAATAGAAAACGTGACAGCCCGTCAAATGAATTTCGGCATGATTTATAGTACATTATATGTTGAACGTCGGGAATTTTTTTTTTTACGTCCTCACGATATGAGGACGTAAAATACGATATGTTATTCCAGAGGACAGGTTGGACTACTGAGCCATGGCTTGTTCAGTATAACCTCATCATGATGTGCGATATTAATGAACTTGTATGTGTATTCCAGGCTACTTTGAAAAAGATCCCTGCGACCCGTCTCTCCCGCCTGACAGAGGCTCTGGCTAATTATGATCCCATCCTCAATGAGTATTTCTTTGACCGACATCCTGGGGTGTTCGCACAGGTTAGTGAACGCGCATCTTGTCACAGCTTGATTGATCACGTGGCCACAGTTGTCAGTCTCACACTCCGCACATACTCTACTCTCTATGACCAGAATGCTTTTATACTGAAAAAACAAACATATTTCGTATTAAGTTTCATATATTGTTTTTACGGTTACTATTATTCCTTAAGAGGCCTCAGTTACCCATTAAAATTGTTATGATTTATATTTTTGTGATATTTAACCTGTAGAAAGTAAGCATGCTTACTCTTACAGAGTTTAGAGAAAGAAAACAAATAATTCAACAATTGTTTTCCCCTGTTTTGCTTTGCTAGCTGTATAAACAAATATTATTGACTCATTTATTTGGCGTTACTGGAAAGAGCAAACAAAATTCTAAATACTTACCGATTACTAAACAGTATTTTTATGTTTCCAAATACCTGTAATTGAAAAATAAAAAAATATGAATTTGGTATGTTTTAACAAATACTTCAAATATTAAAATGACCTCTTTCAGAATTTAATTTGTAATTTTGTAAAGCCTGTTCATTTGGGTATGGTGTGAACAATTAATCAAAATTAAATATAAACTAACAAAGTTCAAGTAAAAGCTCTAAATGGAGTTTTCAAATTTAAATATTTCCTGGACGAAAATGCAGTGTCATAAATTCTCAACACTATATATTTTTAATTAAATAACATTTAATATACTTTCCAATTACTTGTATTTAAATAATCTCATTATTTTTTGATTCCATAAGAAAATAAAATATTGTTGGTAACTCTCCAGTATTGCCGACACTATTCACATTATCATGTGCAACTTAAAAATGAAATAATACATAGTTAACCAATTTCATTAAAAAAAAACAAATGTAGCAAAATAAATAAGGTTTCTTGTGGTACTAAAGAAAAGGCAACCTTTTTTTTATGAAATCCTGGTCATCAAGAAGTATGTTCAGTTCATTTTTGGTACAATTAATTGAATAATTTTCCATAATTCGAAGAGAGGGGGAGGGTTGATAATTTCCCCGAACTGATTCTTTTGGTTAGACATTTATTTATGTAGTCTAGAATGATGCAAATCTTTTATTCAGTATGGCCTCCCAGAGCTAGAAATATTTACTTGCGAAGCATAGGCTAATTTTGACAGTTTCGTGAAACCCTTATTTACATTCTTTTCCGAATCATTATTTACCTCCACATTTATTTCAATTAACCAATTTTCATTCGTGTTTTTCTCGGAAGCATATAATTCGTGCGAATTTATGTGACAACATTCAAGGAGCTTAGTGTTTTTTGTTTATTTAATGTAGTCTTGGTTACAGTAGTCGGTTTTTGGAAATATAATGACGTCGTGATAACTGAGATAAGTCCTAGAGCAGAGAACGAGGCCGGGGCTAGAGAGCTCGAATGTGGGGTGACAGCGGGTAGTTCGAGTATGGCCGGAATTTGTCTGCTCTGTGGCGAGGCTGTAGCGTCTCGTGAGAGTAAGAACTAGACTCGCCGAATGTTACATTGTTGCTGGTGAATGTTGATGGTGTTGAAGAAGATCCGAAATATATGCAGAGCGTTTCACTGAACCACTACAGGAGTAAACCTGACGAAAATCCGTTGCTGTTGTTTTAGATTCAGCTACTCTGAACAAAATGTCCATGTAGCACGGGCTATATGTATATCGTGAGCCCTTAATTGAGTTCGGTTATTCGCGATAACCTTGTTGCTGTGATATTTTGGTCAAAATTTTTAAATGGAGGTGGGGTTTCCTCCTTTTCCCCTGTTTCTGTTTCGCTTCTGTTTTAGCGCACTGGTTTTAGTCTTGTTTTAATAACATTTTATTGGTGGCGGATGTAGATGCACTGTTCACTAGTGTGTCTCATTCTTCAACTGTTTTTCTAATAATTGTTGTCGCTGCGGAATTTGCATCTAATGCAGCTGCTCTCATTGGATTAATGTTAAGTTTGATGCGCAGGGCTTCAGTTGCTTCACATTCCAGTAAGTAATGCAATAGTGGCGTCTCTGCTTCTGTTCCACAGATATGACACTCTTGAACTATTGGGTTTATTACCTCCCAGCAGCACTTGTAACCAAGTCTGAGTCTGTGTATGGCTACTGCAATGTCTCTGGATATCTTTTTGCCAGGCTTGAAAGAGTAGTACCTAGTGGTTCGTTCGTACCACATCGCAGTGGATCTTCTTTCCACTACTTTGGCTCTGCGGCGACTTTTGATAGCTGGGAGTATTTTCTTCTTGATTTGCTCCTTAATAAATGTAACCAAGTCTGAGTCTGTGTATGGCTACTGCAATGTCTCTGGATATCTTTTTGCCAGGCTTGAAAGAGTAGTACCTAGTGGTTTGTTCGTACCACATCGCAGTGGATCTTCCTTCCACTACTTTGGCTCTGCGGCGACTTTTGATAGTTGGGAGTATTTTCTTCTTGATTTGCTCCTTAATCTGAAAAACTTGGAGGTATTTTAACCTGTACAACAGGTAGAGCAGTGGCAGTTTTTGCTAGTGAGTCTGCCTTTTCATTACCATCTATGCCAATGTGACTTGGTATCCAATTTAGGGTGATTGACAGTCGTAGATTGTGGGCTTCTTTTCCTATATTTGTAGGATTTCTATGATCAGATGTATATTATCTCTGTGCTGGCTGTGGACGATTCGTATTTTGACGGCTTATATTCCACGTTTCGCTTAACTTGCCAAGTTGACCATCATCTTGCTGATTACCTTTCGGCTGCCCTAATTGATTCCTGGAAACAACGGGAAAAAGGTATATAATTAATTGTAATTAAAGCACTTAGAGTAGGACTAATTGGAATGTGGAATTCGTAGGGGATAAAAAAAGACGTTGTGTGGAATTAACAGACACATATAATTGCCTGTAATGAAATTTGAGAACTTTGGAGCAACTATATTTTCTGAGGTTGGAAGAAAATGCGCTCTGATTGGGGACTTGTTTATTTTATAATGGTAAATAATAAATTAATAATAAATAAATAAATAACTTTGCAGGCAGAGTTTATATAACCTCGGCTCGTTGCGCGCGCAGCTTGGGCGGTTAAACTCGGCTTCCAGACATACGTTTTCTCTTAGAAAACCCACCGTTTTTTGGAAAAAAAAAGTGTTCTTTACCTTTAATATAACTGCTACAGTAATTTTTGCCTGACGTGCGTGATTATTTCCTTGAACTTTCGAACATTTTGTCTCTTCCCCCCCCTCTATGATATTTCTCACCTCACATCGTTCTCTCTTTTTTAGATACTACACTCTCCTTTTCATTCAATTACTATACACCCCGTACCCATCCTGTTTGTGGTAGTGGACCCCATACCCATCCACTGGACAGTAGTGGGCCCATAGCCATCCCGTGGGAGGTATTGAACCCCATATCCATCCTGTGGACGGTAGTGGAAAAATTAGAGGCATAAGAAAAAAAAGGTAGTTATTCAATTGTACAAATCTCTGGTGCGCCCCCACGTGGATTATTACATCGAGTCATGGAGACCTTATCTTCAGAAAGGCAGGGCTTTATTGGAGAAAATATTGAGGCTCAACACCGGGCAACAAAATTAATTTCAGAACTAAGTCAAGTCTCTTAACAGGACAGGTTGAGGGCCACAAGGCTAATAACACTGCAAACAAGACATGATAGGACTGATCTCGTCGAAATATTCAAAATACTGAACAATTTGGAGGACGTTGATCCAAACTTCTTCAAACGGTCAGATGGAACACAAACAAGAAACAACGATTTGAAGCTCAACAAGGTACAATGTAGAACTGATTGACTGATAATGATTAAGCCACCCAAGAGCTGGCACGGGCATGAATAGCCCGTAAATGTAGGACTGAAATCCGATGTTCTTTCCAACCCGTCCTAGACTCAAATCCATTACATCCAACGGTCGATCCCACAGACGCATTTATAAATTTTTACATGCTGTTCATTCAAAATGGGAATTTTCTCAAATATAAATTAATATTATGATATATTAGCATATTGTGCATATATAGGCATAGGTTAGGTTAGGTTCGGTGTTTAAGTTCTGTTGGTGATTATTTGTAGTATGTGGGTGAAGCATTTATAGCGTTGTGATTCGAACAAAATTCGTCAGTGAAGCACTTGTTCCGGATATGTTCGAACGTCAGCAGTTATGAATCGTGTGTAAACCGCTTTTCATTCATAAACAGGGGGTTTGGCGGGTGCATGGAATCACTTTTGGATCTTTGTTTGGAGGACGGGCTGTTTATAGCCATGTGATTCGAACAAAATTCGTCAGTGAAGCACTTGTTCTGGAAGTGTTCGAACGAAATCAGTTGTGAGTCGTGTGTAAACCGTTTTTCATTCATAAACAGGGGGTTTGGCGGGTGCATGGAATCACTTTTGGATCTTTGTTTGGAGGACGGGCTGTTTATAGCCATGTGATTCGAACAAAATTCGTCAGTGAAGCACTTGTTCTGGAAGTGTTCGAACGAAATCAGTTGTGAGTCGTGTGTAAACCGTTTTTCATTCATAAACAGGGGGTTTGGCGGGTGCATGGAATCACTTTTGGGTCTTTGTTTGGAAGACGGGTTGGCTCTTTCACCTACTGAGTTATAAACCCCTCGGAACTGTCTACCAGCCGAAAATACCAAAACTGCTGCAATGAACTTTAAAATCCAATTTGAAAAAGTCGTCAGCCACGTTATTGTGACTCCTCGTATGCAAAGTCGTCAGAACAAATGGGCGGACCTTTGATAAGCAGTCGGCTTCCTGTCATCGTCGAGGCCATTAGAGTGTAGTGGCCCCTCAGGTAAAATGGGCTCAGGAAGTGAACCCCCAAATTCATTTACTAAGCAAGTTATATCCTTGATGAGCTAGTTACACTGTTTAATGATTAGCGTACAATAGGGCTTTTGTTTCAACCTATATTCAGACCAAGTCCATTTCCATCCAGCGGTCAACCCCAAAGACGCATTCATCAATGTTAACATTCAAAACAGAACTTTTCTCAAATATATATGAATATTATTATATATTAGCATACTGTGCAAATTTAGGCTCTGGTTTGGTTAGGTGTTTAGGTCCTGTTGGCGATTATTTGTATTTGTAGTACGTGGGTGAAGCATTTACAGCGTTGTGGTTTGAACAAAAGTTGTCAGCAAAGCACTTGTTCCGGAAGTGTTCGAACGTCATCAATCGTGAGTTGTGTGAAACGTTTTCATTCATAAACGGAGTTTGGCGAGTGCTGTTATGGACTGTTATGGCGAGTAGATTATCCCAATAATATACTCACTCCAAACGTATTAGCCTAATGAGAGAAGCAAAGCTCTTCTTAGTACTAATTATGGAACTCAAACCTTTCCCTACTTCCAGTTAATATTCCTGCCAACCTTTGGAGAACGGTGAGGTGTTGCCCGAGCATATAAACAGCAGAGTAGCGAATAATAACTACGGGAGACATCTCCCGTCACGCAGGGTGCAGTCGCACCTCCACAGATCTCCAGTATCATCTATTGATACTGGAAATGGCTCAAAAGGGCCACCACATATGGGCTATTCATGCCCATGCCACCTTTTGGGTGGCTTAATCTTCATCAATCATCAATCGAATAATAACTAGTCTACTTTCAAGTGTGGTCTAGAACAGACACTTGCGAGATACTGTACTGATTCTCAGTGTGCTCAACTCACACCATTGCTCGCCAAGGTATCACCTGCATACTTCTGTATACTCGACCAAATATATACATTCTCTTAGTGTTTGTGTTTATTGTCACCATACTTTTTTTTTTTTTTGAGATATATACAAGAGTTGTTACATTCTTATACAGCCACTAGTACACGTAGCATTTCGAGCAGGTCCCTGGAATACGTTCCCCGCCGCGAAGAATCGTTTTTACAACCAAGTACCTATTTTACTGTTGAGTTAAACAGAGGCTACAGTTAAGGATTTGCGACCATTAAATCCTCCCCGGCCAGGATACGAACCCATGACAAAGCGCTCGCAGAACGCCAGGAGACGTAACATAACAATAGAACCGTTACAGAACTTTTGAATCTTTGTTTGGAGGATGGGCTGTTTGTTGCAGCCCGTCTTCCAAACAAAGACCCAAAAGTGATTCCATGCACCCGCCAAACCCCATTTATGAATGAAAAACGAGTGTAAACCGTTTTTGCACACCCATAAAAATTGTGCATTATATGCACAATCGCCGTTCGAACACTTCAGGAACAAGTGCTTTGCTGACAACTTTTGTTCGAACCACAACGCTGTAAATGCTTCACCCACGTACTACAAATACAAATAATCGCCAACATGACATAAACACCTAACCTAAACTATGCCTATACAATGGGGCCTCGACTTACGATGCTAATCCGTTCCCAGAGACGGATCGTAAGTCAAAGTGATTTTTCCCGTAAGGAATAAAGGGAATTGAATTAATCCGTTCCCCACCCTCCAAAATATTAACATACAAATACATTTTATACTGAATACAATGTTTTTCTAACTACAATACAGTACCAAAGTGTCTCTTACCTTTATGGAGGGCTCTTGATGGCGTATGGAAGATGGTGATGAGGGGGGAGAAAGAGAGTTGTTCCTGTATGGAAGGGGAGTCCCCTTCCATTATCACATCAGGCAGTGATGTTTTCTCTGGGGTACTCTCTCTCCTACGTTTTGCCTGAATACCACTAGGACCTGGTTGTGGTTCAGTGCTTGTTTGTCTCGCTACAAATTTGTCAAGAGACATTTGTTTTTCCCTTTATTTTAACATTTGGCTGTAATGATGCATCACAGTGTAATTGAATAGGTTAAGGCAACGACCTTCTGCAGCTTGATTTGGGTGAGTCGTTTCAGCAAAGGTTTGCAATTCTTCCCGTGCTGCACACATTTTCTTAATTGTTGAGGAAGACATTCTGTACTCTTGTTTCTGCTCTATGATCATCCTTACATAGGTTTTCATATGTTGAGCCTTACCACTGACTTTCCTGGGACTCATGGCATGATATATAATAATTACTTTAATGTTCAAAATGCAAAAAATCACCACAAAAGCGGAACTTCTTATAGGCGCGATCGTCACTAAGCGGGCAGCTGTAATAAACTGAGGCAGGTCGGCCGCGTGACGGGGAACCATGCGCTCAGTCGACCCGAACGTGTACCAACAAATATCGGAAGTCGACGATACCATCGGATGTCGAGTCGTATTTTTCGATGAAATTTACATCGTAACTCAAAATTATCGTAAGTAGGGGCATTCGTATGTTGAGGTGCCACTGTATATGCACAATATGGTAATATATTATAATATAAATTTATAATTGAGAAAATTCATGTTTTGAATGAACAACATGTACAAATTTATGAATGCGTCTGTGGGGTCGACTGCTGGACTTAAGTCGAAAACGGGTTGGTTTGTTGAGCATAATGGGCGTTCAAAAACTCAAAGAGTTCACGGCCCCACTCCTGTGCCAGGTAAGTCCACAACGGGCTCACCATGGCCCGTGCTACTTGGAACCATTACTTCCGAGTACCTGAATCTAAAAACAACAACAACAACAAAACTCCAGAGCTGGGAGTCAACAAACATTTACACATCTACTTGCGAAACTTGTATATCTTTTCTCAATCTTTGGCAGGTTTGTTTACATTTATTAAACATTTTGAGTACCAAAGCACTAGGAGGCTGTTTATAACAATAGTATCATTTGACGGGGAAGTTTCCATGATAGTAAAGAATAAATATAAACAAAGTCGCCAAATATTGAGAAAAATAAGTACAAGTTGGTAAAGTTCATGCGTAACTGCTTGACGGGACCACAACATTCTCGAATCTAAGCAATTTACGATTCTAGTGAGCTAGTTACTTATAATTTGTAATTTACTTAAAAAGAACCCAATACCCTTACAGTGGACGGTGGTGGAAAGTTTATTCACAACCAGAAGGAAACAATTGTCGATCTGATGCCATTTGATTAATTGCGGTTCTACCCAGAGGGAGATATACAGTCGTATTACATTACAGAAGTGGTTTTGCCAAAATGTACCTGTTAACCACCCAATTTTGAAAGAAAATAAGCTATTGAACCTTCTTCTATATTAAGTTAACATTTAATAATAACGTTATTGTGTATGATAATTTATGAAGACCTATGTTGCAGGTGCTGAATTACTATCGTACCGGCAAGCTGCACTACCCAACTGATGTATGCGGCCCACTGTTTGAGGAGGAACTGGAGTACTGGGGCTTGGACTCCAACCAGGTGGAACCCTGCTGTTGGATGACCTACACTGCGGTACGTCTTCTCACTAATACTTACTGAATACTTCTAAACAGATGTGATCAGCATCATTTGGTAAAATGTGTTACTTCAGTGTATGTATATGGTGGATTTGGAATTTGTTTGTTGGAAGATTCAGAATTTGTATGTTGATGAATTTGAATTTTTGTGTTACTGGATTTGAATTTTTCGTTGGCAGATTTGGATTTTTTGACAGATTGAAATTCTTTTGTTGGCAGATTTGCATTTTTTGGTGGATTTGATCTTTTTGCAGATTTTACATTTTTTGTTGGTGGATTTGTAATTTTTGTTGGCGAATTTTTTTTGTTGGTGGAATTAGAATTTGTTGTTGGCGGATTTGGATTATTTTTGTTGGCGGATTTGAATTTTTTTGTTGGCCTATTTGCAATTTTTGGTGGTGAATTTGAATTTTTTGTTGGCGGATTTGGATTTTTTGTTGGCGGATTTGTATATTTTTTGGTGGATTTGGATTTTTTTTGTTGGCAGAAACAGAATTTTTATGTTAGTGGATTTTAAATGTTTTCCTGGCATATTTGAATTTTATTTTGGCAATTTTTTTGTTTTTTTGTTTTTTTGCAGATGTGTTTTTTTTTTGTTGGCGAATTTGATATTTTTTTTGGCCCCGTTTAGATTTTTTGTTGGCAGAATTAGGATTTTTTGTTGACAGATTTAGAATTAGAATTTTTCAATTCACAGATTTTTTGTGGATTTAGAATTAGAATTTTTTTTGTTGGTGGATTTGATATTTTAGTTGGCAGATTTGGATATTTTTGTTGTGGATTTGTTTTATTTTTGTTGGCAAATTTGGATTTTTTTTTATTGGCAGAATTAGAATTTTTTGTTGGCAGATTTGAATTGTTTGTTGATGGATTTGGATTTTTTTTGTTGGCAGATTCTGATTTTTTTTAATTAGTGGTTTTGGAAATTTTTTTGTTGGCAGATTCTGATTTTTTTAATTAGTGGATTTGACTTTTTTATTGGTGGATTCTAATTTTTGTTGGAAGATTTGGATTTTTTTGCTGACAGATTCCAAATTTGTCAGTGACGGTGGGAGGATGGGGAATTAGCCTCGGCTACCATCCTCTTTTGTCCGATCATGATGGTCGAGTGGTTAAGGGATCCTGTACATCAGTTGCAGAGTGCTTCTGGCAGTATGGGTTCGAGTCACTTCTGGGGTGTGAGTTTTCAGTTATATATATACAGTATATATATATATATATATATATATATGTCGTACCTAGTAGCCAGAACTCACTTCTCAGCCTACTATTCAAGGCCCGATTTGCCTAATAAGCCAAGTTTTCCTGAATTAATATATTTACTATAATTTTTTTCTTATGAAATGATAAAGCAACCCTTTTCTCTATGTATGAGGTCAATTTTTTTTTATTGGAGTTAAAATTAACGTAGATATATGACCGAACCTAACCAACCCTACCTAACCTAACCTAACCTATATTTATAGGTAAGGTTAGGTTAGGTAGCCAAAAAAAGCTAGGTTAGGTTAGGTTAGGTAGGTTAGGTAGACGAAAAAACATTAATTCATGAAAACTTGGCTTATTAGGCAAATCGGGCCTTGAATAGTAGGCTGAGAAGTGCGTTCTGGCTATTAGGTACGACATATATATATATATATATATATATATATATATATATATATGTCGTACCTAGTAGCCAGAACGCACTTCTCGGCCTACTATGCAAGGCCCGATTTGTCTAATAAGCCAAATTTTCCTGAATTAATATATTCTCTCTAATTTTTTTCTTACGAAATGATAAAGCTACCCATTTCATTACGTATGAGGTCAATTTTTTTTTATTGGAGCTAAAAATAAAGTAGATATATGGCCGAACCTAACCAACCCTACCTAACCTAACCTAACCTATCTTTATAGGTTAGGTTAGGTTAGGTAGCCGAAAAAGTTAGGTTAGGTTAGGTTAGGTAGGTTAGGTAGTCGAAAAGCAAATAATTCATGAAAACTTGGCTTATTAGGCAAATCGGGCCTTGCATAGTAGGCATAGAAGTGCGTTCTGGCTACTAGGTACGACATATATATATATATATATATATATATATATATATATATATATATATATATATATATATACTATATATATATATATATATATATATACTATATATATATATATATATATATATACTATATATATATATATATATATATACTATATATATATACTATATATATATACTATATATATATATATACTATATATATATACTATATATATATATATATATATATATATACTATATATATATATATATATATATATATATATATATATATACTATATATATATATATATATATATAATATATATATATATATATATATATATATATATATATATATATATATATATATATGTCGTACCTAGTAGCCAGAACTCACTTCTCAGCCTACTATTCAAGGCCCGATTTGCCTAATAAGCCAAGTTTTCCTGAATTAATATATTTACTATAATTTTTTTCTTATGAAATGATAAAGCAACCCTTTTCTCTATGTATGAGGTCAATTTTTTTTTATTGAGGTTAAAATTAACGTAGATATATGACCGAACCTAACCAACCCTACCTAACCTAACCTAACCTATATTTATAGGTAAGGTTAGGTTAGGTAGCCAAAAAAAGCTAGGTTAGGTTAGGTTAGGTAGGTTAGGTAGACGAAAAAACATTAATTCATGAAAACTTGGCTTATTAGGCAAATCGGGCCTTGAATAGTAGGCTGAGAAGTGCGTTCTGGCTATTAGGTACGACATATATATATATATATATATATATATATATATATATATATATATATATATATATATATATATATATATATATATATATATAGCGGGTTAAGGCGTACCTGTTATGCCAGTTGCTGGAAGGCTTCTGTGCTGGCTAGGGTTCGAGTCACCTGGTGGGAAAGTGTTCTAAAGTTCTATACTTCACTCTCGTGTTTAGGAGAGTTGTGCCTTAAGCATAGACACTGTGTCTTCCCATATTAACAGGGACTTGATGAAATTAACGTCTAAATGACCCCTCACTTGCTCTAGTGCTCTTGGGAGGTGGTGATCTTTTGTGTATTTAAATACTCCGAAATTACCATCTCTTTTAAGGGTCTGAGCGGGTGGTGGAGCGGGTTAAGGCGTACCTGTTATGCCAGTTGCTGGAAGGCTTCTGTGCTGGCTAGGGTTCGAGTCACCTGGTGGGAAAGTGTTCTAAAGTTATATATATATATATATATATATATATATATATATATATATATATATATATATATATATATATATATATATATATATATATATATATATATATATATATATATATATATATATATATATATATATATATTGCAATTTTTATATTATATTATTTTTTATATTGCAATTAAATATATATATTGCAATTTACAGTCTCCGTGGTGTAGTGGTAAGACACTCGCCTAGCGTTCCGCGAGCGCTATGTCATGGGTTCGTATCCTGGCCGGGGAGGATTGGGCGCAATTCCTTAGCTGTAGCCTCTGTTTAACGCAACAGTAAAATGTGTACTTGGATGAAAAAACGATTCTTCGCGGCGGGGATCGTATTCCAGGGACCTGCCCGAAACGCTACGCGTACTAGTGGCTGTACGAGAATGTAACAACTCTTGTATATATCTCAAAAAAAAAAAAAATATATATATATATATAAATATAAATATATATATATATATATATATATATATATATATATATATATAAATATATATATATATATATATATATATATATATATATATATATATATATATATATATATATATATATATAAATATATATAAATATATATATATATATATATATATATATATATATATATATATATATATATATATATATTGGTGTATACTGGCAGCAGGTTTTCTTTCAAACATGTTTCATTGAATATGACCGCATATTCTGTATTTATTATTTTCTGGTTTAGGGCTTCTATCCCTCTAACTATTTTCTTAGCATCAGGGCTTAATTGAAATAGGAGTTCTCCAAAACTCATTTTCGTACTTTTAAGGTGAAGAAAAGAAGTGATTTACTATAGAGTGTATTACACTTATTTGTATAATTTGCACGACGTTTCGAACCTCCATGGTTCATTCTCAAGTGAACAGATCTTACAATACTAGTTGATTTTATACCCGCATTAGGTCAGGTGATAATACAATGAAGGTGAAAACATGGGGGGATACATAAGGGATAAACATAGGGGCTGCAGAAGGCTTATTGGCCCATACGAGGCATCTCCTATCTAAACACAAAGATTAATCCAGTGTAATTGGCCTGTTATGTTGGACATTGTCTTCTGTGTTGGCATCGATATGTTCTTGTCTTGTCCTTACTCTCATGGTGGGTAGAGTAAATATATATATATATATATATATATATATATATATATATATATATATATATATTATACACTGAATAAGCCCTTAGTTATCTGCAAATGTCATAGATGTTAATGAATCCGTAATAATAATAATCCTAAACATTATAATTTCATCATATATATGTACAATATATATGTACTGTTTCTTTAGAGTTGTCAGAAGCACTACTATCACTATAGTACTGCATATTGTACATGTAGTCCCCGTGGTCCCTGGTACAGTGGTCTTTGTGGTGCAGTGGTAGAGCACTCACCCAGTGCTTCGTGAGCGCTTTGGCCTAGGCTCGTATCCTGGCCAGGGAGGATTGACTGGGTGGCAATCCTTAACTGTAGCCTCTGTTCACCCAGCAGTGAATGGGTACCTGGTTGTTAAATGATTTGGCGGGTCGTATTCTGGGGAAAAATTTGGATTAAGGACCAGCCCAAAACACTATGCGTGCTAGTGGTTTTACAAGAATGTAACAACTCTTTTATATATAAATAAAAATAATAGAAAATTGTAGACTTTATAATAAAACTGCTGTATATATTTTAAAAATAAACTGAATAAAAAGCCTATGTTTATTGCTACTGATTGAGTCTTTGCTCCACAGCATCGAGACACACAAGAGACATTGGCTGTGCTGGACCGACTTGATCTGGACACAGATAAGCCTAGCGAGGAGGAATTAGCAAGAAAGTTTGGTTTTGAAGATGATTACTTCTCTGGAAACCTTTCATGGTGGCAGAAGACAAAACCAAAATTATGGTCTCTCTTTGATGAGCCATACTCCTCTCAAGCTGCAAAGGTAAAATCATTGTAACATAACTAGACTTAACAGGAATTTTATTTTAATGGTTATTTTGGATTGTCAAACAGAGGAGAGAGACTGAAGTCAGCCATAAAGTTAAAAATGATCTGATTATGCACATATGTGATGTGAGTATACACAAAGTAAAGAGTTCTTGACTATGGAATATAATTCACTGGTTAAGAGAAACATTTAACTATACTGTACTTTTGTGCTTTGTGGTTGGCACAGGTGGCTCACAAGCATGCAGTCCTGAGCATAGTTCCTATGCTACCTTATTCTTTTCATATTTAATGATAGTATTATGTGTGCCTGTTTAACATTTTGTATCTTACTTCCAAAGTATACTAATCTTTGTGTCTTGGTGCAGGTGATTGGTGTGATATCGGTGTTCTTCATCTGCGTGTCTATCTTATCGTTCTGTCTGAAGACACACCCAGATATGAGAGTGCCAGTTATAGAAAATGTGACAGTGATGACAGCTGAGAATACTACAGCTTGGACACTTGACAAAAAAGCTACTAATGCTCATGAAGCATTCTTTTATATAGAGTGTGTGTGTAACACGTGGTTTACCTTTGAAATATTAATAAGATTAATTGCGTCTCCGAACAAGTTTATGTTTCTTAAAGCATCAGTAAATATGATTGATTTTATTGCTACATTAAGCTTCTATGTGGACATTCTCCTTCAGAAGTTTGCTTCACATTTGGAAAATGCAGACATTCTTGAGTTCTTTAGCATCATTCGAATCATGAGGTTATTCAAATTAACGCGGCACTCCTCAGGACTCAAGATCCTGATACAGACGTTCAGAGCATCAGCGAAAGAGTTAACCTTACTTGTGTTTTTCCTGGTGCTGGGCATCGTGATATTTGCCTCTCTGGTGTACTATGCTGAGAGGATACAGGCAAACCCACACAATGACTTTAACAGTATCCCACTTGGTCTATGGTGGGCATTGGTCACTATGACCACTGTAGGTTATGGTGATATGGCACCCAAGACTTATGTGGGGATGTTTGTAGGTGCCCTATGTGCTCTGGCTGGTGTATTGACGATTGCATTGCCAGTGCCTGTCATCGTGTCGAACTTTGCCATGTACTACAGCCACACTCAAGCAAGAGCCAAACTTCCGAAGAAAAGGCGGCGAGTCCTACCTGTGGAGCATGTTCGCGTTGGACCAATTGGTCCTGCACCGAAATGTGGAGGAGGACCCAATGACATGAATCGAGGCCCAGGACCAAAGATGGGTAAGTTAGTTTAGCACAAGTTTGTTCAAATGATGGTATACCATTTCAAGATCTTCACATTCATCACTACCATCATCACCAATCCTCTTCTGTACCATGCTCTTGATCTGTCCATCCCACCTTTGTCAGTAATGGCCCTTGTAGTAAACCAGTAGGTTACTCATCCTTTTTTCATTTCAGTACTGACACATAGTATCTTTTGTTAATTAAAACTGATAAATTATAAGTACATACCAGAACTAGTGTGCATTAATTCATTAATGTCACTTACAAAAGTAGTCATAGTTCTAACAACAAATACAGCAACAACACTTAAAATTTGCTATTAGTGTTAACACTTACACTATATGAGGCACCGGCACTCACTCGGCAGCAAGAAGTGTTAAGATAAATGTTTATTTACATGATCCACACTGTAATAGTACCATACATCATCAAATCCAGCTATACAAGCTTTAATATATTAACACATTATCATTATTCATTACAACGAGTAAAATAACTAATATATATATATATATATATAATATGTATGTGTGTGTGTATGTGTGTGTGTGTGTGTGTAAATCATGAAAATTAACACGTGATGAAAAATGTGACAGTGTCAGACCACGGAGGAAGAATTGAAACAGGAATTTCCTTAAGTACTTTTGTATATTAATACATCTTCAGATGTATTAATATACATCTGAAGGAATACCCTTCAGAAGGAATCGAAGATGATTCCTTCTGAAGATATATTAATATACGAAAGTACTTAAGGAAATATCTGTTTCACTTCCTCCTTTGTGGTCTGACACTGTCATATATATATATATATATATATATATATATATGTATACACATACAGTATATATATAATATATGCAACAATGATCACAAAAACACTGATCCAAGTATGCGGAAAACCACACATGAAAAATAGAGAATGCTTAATGCATTTTCGGCTTAATTTGCCTTTATCAGAGCAAAGTAGAATGAAGCTTCATTCCTTCATTCTACTTTGCTCTGATGAAGGCGAATTAAGCTGAAAATGCATTAAGCATTTTCTATTTTTCACATGTGGTCTTTCTGCATATATATATATATATATATATATATATATATATATATATATATATATATATATATATATATATATATATATATATATATATATATATATATATATATAATATGTGTATATATATATATATATATATTATATATATATATATATATATATATATATATATATATATATATATATATATATATATATATATATATATATATATGTTACATACATACTAGATGGTGTACTAGTTATACCCAACTCTCTCCCTGTCTTCTTTTCCCTTCTCCCCTCTCTCCCCCTTCCTCCTATTCACTCTGCCTCCCTCCCTCCCTTCTATTCTCTCTGCCTCTCTCCTTCTCTCCTATTCTCTCTGCCCCTCTTTCTCTACCTCCTTCCTGTTCTCTCTGCCTCCCTTTTACCCCATTTTATCTGCCTCTATCTCCCCCCCTCTCTCCCATTTTCTCAGCATTCCTCCATCCCCCATCCCTCCCTCCCATTCTCTCTACCTATCTCCTCCCTCCAATGTTCTCTGCCTATTCCTCCCTCACCTTCTCTGCCTTTCTCCCATTTTCCCTGCCTCCCTCCTTCACATTATATATGCCTATATCCCCCCCTCCTCCTCCTGTTCTCTTTTCCTCTCCATCTCTCTACTTCTCTCCCATTCTCTCTGCCTCGCTCCCTCCTTCCCATTTTCTCTAACTGGGCAAAAATGCTAGAATAATGTTTAATGAACTTAATCGATGCTGAATCAATGTTATTGGCGTTGAATCAACATTAATGACATTTATTAAACATAGATAACAGCAATAAAATTGGTTTTAACACACCATGGACAATCAAACCCACATTTCATACTTCATAGGAGTTGTTGGGATTCAAAATACGAGCCAATTCTTCACAAAGAGCATCATGGGCATCAAATCCCAACCATCCTATGACACTCCCCATACAATCACAAATCATCATAAAAAGTTCCGCAAGGCTATTGCTAAGCATGTAGCCTCCAACCTCGGACATAGAGACAGACATTTTTTTAAACATACAAAGTGGAACCTCAATTCAATGAGCTTCTATTGCGGGTCTCCATTTGGAACATCATTTTCCAGGTTTGATTTACTCACACGATTCGATGAACAAGAGTTCACTGAGCCTAGGGATGTACAGATTTGTTTAGGATGTTGGGACAAAGTTCAGAGACTGTTGAAAAAGTTGCCTATCATACCATAGGATAGATGAAAAATTTCCTTAGTAAAAATCAGTCCATAGTGTGAGTATTATGAGCTTATAAATGTTTACACTCTTAATAGGGCACCAATCACTTACAAAATGAGTTAGGATCTTTGGAAAAGCCTTTGAGCATTTTAAAGGAAAAATCTATGGTTCTCTTTTTATTTTCAGTTGCAAAGGTTTTCCTTTGGTAAAATATGAGGCCTTTTTTCTTTGAAAATGAGACAGCTAGGCTAGGGCATGGGAAATATATTGTTAAATCTCTTTACAGACAGGTTTTCTTGGTAGCTATTTTTCATATGACAAGTTAAAATTAAAATTTTGCTCAGTGAAATCAGCCCATAGAGCATGGGAAGAATTAAGGTATGAATGGTTATGTTTTAATTAATATGACTCCAATCACGTTTTTAATGATTTTCATAGCTGACACAGCATTGCAAGAAACAGTTATGGCACTATATTGTGTAAAGAAATTCATGCAAATGCCTCCTGGAGGCATTTCTAGTTGCAGTGAATCCCTCATTACAACAAATTGGGGTTGGTTCCATATAGTTTGTTGAATTGAGGTTATAGTGTACTAGAAGGGGTATAATGGCAGTGTCTGAGACAGTCTATCACCACCACCCCACAGCCCCCCCCCCTCTGCCCACCCTTCCTTTTCCCACAAGCCTGGTAGCCATCATCAGCCAGATCCCTACACCCACATATAATCCAGCTAAACGATTCAACACTATACTGATTCCTTATGTATAGCCTCACCCAAGTTCTCACATGTAACATAGGGATATGCGAGTGTCACAGGTTAATCATGGTCAGCCCAAGTGGCATGGTTTGAGAAATATTGGCATCTTAATTGCCCCTGCCTATTGATTTTCATTGAGTCTGAAATACAATCAGGGGTTGAGAAAAGTGTAGAGTTTTATGCTTCTACTTCTACCATTTACCCAGGTGAAATGTGAGATAAAAGAGAGGAGACAGGAGAGAGAGGGAGGAGAGGGGGAAGGGGATGGCAGGAGGAGAGATGGAAAAAGAGGGAGATGTTATGGGAAAGAGAGGGAGGAGAGGGGAGGGAGGAGAGGGGAGAGTAGAGAAGGGAGAGAGGTGAGAGAAGAGGGGAGATTGGAAGAAATGGTGGAGAGGGAGGGGAGATTTTGTGGAGAGAGGGGGGTAAGACAGAAAAAAGGGTGGAGAGGGATTTTAAGAAGGAGAAAGCTGGGGATGGTAGAGAGGGGAGAAAAGGGAAGATAGGAGGGGGGGGGGGCATTTGGAGGAAAGGAGGAGATAGGGAGGGAGAGAGAGATCCAGGCATAGTTGGGTACTCCATCTCATTTTATATATATATATATATATATATTTTATATATATATATATAATATATATAATATATATAATGTATGTGTGTGTGTGTGTGTGTGTATATATATATAATCAAGATGGGTAAAGCTACACTGAGGAATGCTGGCATTTACATTACATGGGTCAGTAAAATGTGTATAAACAAAGAAAATAAAATGAGAAGATTAAACAAATATACAAAATATGATAATATAATATTTATTTTAATGAAGATATGAACACACACATTTAAAAACCATAAGAAGGAAATGATTATTGACATGGCAAGATTTGAATAACTACTTTCATTGCTCCAACACATTGTACTTACAGTATAATAAAAGTACAATTATTACCCATCAAAAATGATATCTACGTACTTTAACACAATATCATTCAACATTTTTTCACAATAAATGCTGTTAGCATTAGGGTCTTTTCTAAGATTTATCTTCTACAGTACAGCACTGTCAAGGACATTTGGCAGAAGCTTACTTCTACTTTCACAACAACTATCAACACTAATTCATTTGGCAAAACACTGGTTTAATAGTCCAAACATCCTCCTCTTCATTCCTTCCTTGTAATTTTATTTTTACCTTATTTTATTTGGCTTTTTTATAATCTGACCTATGTTCTATTTGTGTTGCTGTAGCTTTGGAGTGTAATTCCCACCAACCCATTTGCTTGTGAAACCTCATGGGAGTTTGCAGTCCCATTCCTTTTGTCTTGCATGTCTTAAGAAGCTGTGTGCCATATCCTTGACCCATCCACCTACCTCCCAGCAGAGCAGAGGGTCAAGCTCAGGTGGACAAGCATTTCTTAGTCCAAGATATGAAGTTAACTTTTGCTGTGAGTAGTGTGTAAAATGTTGCTGTGTTAGCGAGTTTTGGTGGGGGTTACAGATGTGCTTAAATGCTCACTGTTGGCTAATAATTGTAATTTTTATCACCCACACTACTGCTGCTTGGTATGCTGTCATTCACTGTGTATAGATGGATGCTCTAATGATACTGTTCTTGTCTTAGCCAATCAGAATTTTTATTTTGTACAGATATTCAAGTTATCATATATCTTAACAGTAAAAACTAGATGGTTGATTCTGAACTAAGTTCTTTTCAGGAATTATTAAAAAATTATTAAAAGTACAGGATTTCAAATAATTTCTATAATGTGAAAGGATTCATTACTCACAATTAGTCTTGAACAAATTTCCTGCTGTTATATCTAGCTTGATAATGATAGTATCATTAATAAGTCTCCATTACTTAGACCTCTGAACATCTTTGACCGAGATGAATTCCAGCACTGATCACCCTCTTGTAAATAGAGACCCTGTGTTTGTTAGTCCTGGTTCTGCACTCTTCATTATAAGTCCTTATTAATGATCCATTAATATAGTCTTTAGCCTGTTTCCCTGCCTAGCATTCCCAGTAAATGAGGCCTTATATGGTGATCTTCATTTGGACTTATTCTAGTAGAACTGGCTGTTTTATTCCCCTACTCACTTGATGTGTGCGTCTAGAAGTAACCCAGATGGATGTGTATCATTTCCTTAACACTCTCGCATTCCAATACCCAGTCATTTTTTACTCGTGTTTTGATGACATAGGCTGCAGCATTAACTTCAAATATGTATATAAAATACATATTTTATCATTACATGCATCCAAGCATTGGAATTGAGCACCAGACAGCTGAGGATCCGTAAACAGTAATACAGACTAAAATTATTTTAACATTTGTATTCAGTACATCACCTACCTATGCATTCCTTGTTCACTTGAGAAGCATAAATATTTAATCTAAATGTGACTCCCGATGCACACATAGGAAAATAAAGGAAGTGACAATGTCTTAACTGTCCTGGACCATTATCAAGTCATGTAAAGAGTGGTAGAGGGTAGAGAAAGTAAATATATAAGGTAAGACTGTGAAGTGAAAGGTGAAAAAGAGTCAAGTATACCATAGAAGATAATGGGAATAAGTAAAACTGCAAAAGGCCTAATGACAAAGGGAAAGAAGTGAAATAGAGACAAAAGAGATAGCAACATAAGAGAAAGAAGAAAAGAGAGCCTAGTGGAGCTAAAGCTAAGTCAGATCTCATTTGTTAAGAATATTGGAGTGTTTACTATGTACTGAGAAAGGTAAGAGTCAACTGCAACAAAGATTCATGTTGAGCATGTTGTGTATGAGGGGCGATTCGACAAGAAAGAGTATTGCCTTTCTTAGTATACTGTATGCTAGTTAATTACTCTAACCTTCTTAACAAATGAGATCAGAATTAGCTTTAATCCCCTTTAACCTCCCTTTCCTTTCTCTCTCTAATGTTGCTTTCACTTTTGTCTGTATTTCACCTTTCCCTTCTCCATTAGGCCTTCTGCTAAGGAGGCCTTTGTGTTCATTCATCTCCTGAAAGTAACTTCCTTACCCTTTCATTCATGCCACAGCCCTCAACCATTGAACTGATCGTTGGTCGAGTGTTACGAATAAAAACTGCGTAGTATTAAGTGTATCTTATCCTCAAGGCTTTCCTCCCTATTACCATAGGTGAGAAATGGCTCTTGCTATATTGGCCACAGATGCTCAATTCATGGGCACTTAATGGAACAAAAAGCTGTACTTTATTTTTCCAATAGCATTGACCCATTTACAGTCTTATACACCATCATAGATGTCCCGATTTACAGGATGATCCCAAATCTTAATTTTCCAATCCTTGGTGAATCTGATATTTATTACATCACTCATCATATGTCTTTTTGTTCTTATATTAGCATCTTGAGTGATGTTGAGGGCTTGTTGACTGTTGTGCACCATAGATGGTGCCTAAGGTCTTCTTAGCTTGGTGCCTTCACTTGATAATTATTTACTCAATCTTTCTCATACTCTAAATGATGAAGCATTTGCAAACATTTTCATCTAAAAATTCAAAATATATAACAATAAACAGCCACACAAACTTCAAATGATTGTGAACATCCTCAAGGCACTGCTTCTCATTCTGATTACCTTGGGTTGGGTGCTCTCCAGGAACACGAGTGTGTTAATAGATCTGTATACTGTAATTTGTTAGTTGTCACTCTCTTTTTTTTCTTACTTTTTTTTTATGGGAAAAGTGGCAAAATGTATTTGCAGTTCCAGTTTCCCATGATCTTGGACTCTGACTTCCCTCATGCTATGCACGGACTAGTTGCACACACTCGTCCCTCAGACCATCTGTTTGTAAAGTAGCTGCTGGTTGCTGTCTGCCTCTTAAGTCGTTCTATTTGATTCAGCTATTAAAATTTAAGATTTGCAAAAACCCTTTTAAAAGAAGATATGGCACCTTAATTAATGTAGTGTACTTAAAGATTAATTTTGACCTTTATAATAGTTTTGTGTATTAGTACCTCTATTTTTTTATCAGTTTCAAAATCAAATGTGGTATTCTTGCTTGTGTTAATTCAGCCTTGGGTTTGGTTTATGTAACTTTCATGAACGCATTCATAGTGTGGATTAATGTTGTTTAAAGTAGGCCTCTGTATTATAAAACTAATAATTAAGATTTTCAACTGTCCCTTCCATATACATCACTTTCATGCTCAGTAGTCCATTAATGCTTGCAAGAAAATTTGTTTGATAAAGTATAATTTGATTCACTGATCACATCACTGATTTTAGATTAAGGATAACATCAGTTTTCTTTGATCCAGTATGGTTTTAAAGCTTAAAAATAATTTATTCATATTTTATCTCACATTTTAGTAAAATTTCAATAATACATTACAGTATTATAATAGTTAATGAGGACTTCATAAGACAGCTGTCAGTCATTTGTTCGTGTTTGATTAGCACTGACGTAAAGGAGGTTAAAGTAAAAAGGGTCCAAGATATTATTGCTGGTTCTGGGTTTCATAACCTCCCAAGCTGCTAAATGATCATTGGTGTTATGAGAAAGATGGATTGTATGGCCAAATTTTGTTTGGTATTAAAAGTGGTTTGTGTATTATTTGTTTCCTAGTGTTAATTGTTTGGAAGATATTGTTGCATCTGAATAAACAGTTAAGTTTTAATTTAGGTTCCAGGATTAGTATAACTCAACAAGCAGAATTTCATGGTAAGTGCAAACTCTGTAGAGAGTGGGTATGTAATTTTTTTTATAGTAACATTGTTAATGAAAACATTTTCAGAACATGGCTTAAGTATGGCAATACATGTTAACATATATCACAAAAGATGTGGTAAATAAAGCATTCAAGAACTATTCTCCATGATAAATTCAGCTATGTGCTCATTTGTGTTGTACAGTGGAGGACCTAATAAGTGTTATGAAACAAAGCCATCATGATGAAGTGATATAGCCTAATTACTTGACTACAACTGTGGGTTTGATCAATTTTCTGGGAGGACTCTATGGTGGCTCCTTGATGCTAGCTACTTGGATAGCTCTGCTCATTTAAACCCACACCAGGTCCTTGTGAGTCATTATAAGCCTATGAGGGGACCAGAGGCTAAAACCTGGCCCCCCTCTATAGACATGCAAGGAGCAGGGAATATGATATCACCCTACCCAAGAAATGGCTACCAGAAAGAAGAGTGGAGCCAAAAGGATCAGCAAGGTAAACAAATCCTATAAAATGAAAAAATATATATCCCAAACCCAGTAAAGCTCCTGGTTGTGAAGCAGTTCACCTGTTAGTTATACCTGTTCTCTGTTCTGTTTGAGTCATTTACTTTCATATTTGTTTATTTTAATATTTACATCACAATGCATGTTTTATGCTTTACTTCTTTATGTGATCCTGATTAACTGTTAACCTTAAACTACATGTGTCTACATTGTTCATTTTTGGATGTTCACTGGTGTTGCCATTGCCTAGCTAGAGTTGCCTATTTTATTGGGTTTGGGTGGCAGTCTCTGATAGGCCGGCATCCTGTGGTTTGTGCCTTGCCATTGGTAGTGCACAGGTCTTTGACTCCTCTGTGAGTTTGTGGATGGGGGTATTCAGGTTCTTTTTATATAAAAGTTGCACAGGGTACTGCATACTAGTTATACAGCTTGCCACTCATGCTCTTAACAGCTGCCTATGCTTATTAACTGTTTTTTATGTTTGTATTTGGCAGTGGCCCCAGTGCATGGTATTTCCTGCTGGTCAATCCTATGGGACCTCGCAAGCCCTTTGCAGTTTTCATGGTTTTTCTCTGAAAGGGCTGAACAGTTGCGCCCGAAAGCAAGCACCATGATAGCTCCACATATATGTCACATCAGCCCTAGGAACACCTTATGATATACTGGACTTGTATCCAAGATTGACTATGTAATGCATGAGTTATGTAATACATGTGATGTAACTAAAACTTGAGGTTGTAAAAGCATCTTAACACTATTGCACTCTTCGAACGACCCTCGCGTCTGATTTCTTTCTCTTGAATCCGAATATCGGACATGATGTGGGTCCGATAAAGAAATATTTGTATAAAATTCATTTATTATCCGATCGACTTCGGCATAGTTTCAAAATGAGCGCCTTTAGAGTGTGCCAAATTTGATACCAAAATGAAAGATGTAACACGAAACTTTATGTCAGAACACTTGAAAGATTATAAATATGTTTTCCGTCAAAATTTTAAAATATTTGTTAAAATTCTATTTATTGTGCTATTATTATGGGACTAGTTTTAAAATTTGCGCTTATAGATTGCGAACAATTTGATACCAAAATGAAAGACGTAACACAAAAATTTATGTTAGAACACTGGAAAGATATAAATACTTTAGTGATAATGTGGTTCACTTGCGGAGCTTCAGGAAACCATCATTCGACTCCTCCAGAGAACACGTGTTGAATGTAATAAAAATACCTCTTTCTGGTTAGGTCTCTGTGGCTTCCTAGTCCCTTACCTTCCTACCACGTACATCGGTTTGTAATCTACAGCTCTGAACTGAGGTGTGTTGATGTGGGAGCCTAATAATCCTGGCGGTGCTGCCACCTGTTGGTAGCCGGCTGTAACTAGAAGGTTTTGAACTACTGAGTGTATTGTTTGTGGAGTTCTTTGCTGCTACACTTCTTGTTTCTCTGTGAATCCTGCACATGTCTCTTTTTGCTTTGCTTGCTTTCTGGATGTTTTCTATTTGCGGGTGATCATAAAGAATCCCCAGCTCCCAGCATCTCTGTGAGGGGCCAGGTTCTGATTCTGGTCTCTGGTAGGCTATACAGTACAAGACTTCTTGGAGTGATGTGACTCGTATGTGTGGAACTATAAGGGTGCTTACTTCAGGGAGCCACTGAGAACCAACCAAATAGGCATTTCATTACATTTAATGCTAGTGTTATGAACCAGCTGTCTGATTCTTCCCTCATTGAGTTTGAATCTGTAGGCTGGCCATCGGTCCTCTTGTGTTCTGATGGCTATCCATTACTACCTCTGCTGCACTGCCTGTGGGTGGATTATCCCATCCATCCTGGTCTTTCTTGGTCTTGGTGATCAAGAATCCTCACCTTCATACCTCTCTATAGAGAGGGCCAGATTTTGCCCTTTGGTCTCTGCTAAGCTTACAATGACTCAAAAGGGCCTGGTGTTATTCAAATTGGGTGGCGCTATCCAGGTTGCTACCAACAGGGACGCACTGAGGACCCACCAAAAAAGGTTACACTACCACCATTACAGTTAGGTTGCTGCTCACAGTTTAGAAAATAAAAATTAAAGTCATCTTGATAATCATGGAATGTTAAATATTTGCATAAAATATAAATTATGTACAGTATAAAAGAATAATTTAAGTATATAGTAGCTGATTCAATAGTTTATTTAGTTAATGAGCATATTGGAATCTGGATAAGTAAGGTTTAGACATTTGCTAAGGAATAATTTTACAACATGCTAGTGTGGAAAACAACAATCATGTCTCAAATTGTTAGCATGAGATGAGTACATCAACATCAGAGATCTTGACTACCCCAAGTGATCTTACAATGTCCATTTGTTTGGTAGGCAACGGTGATGAGGTCATCCCCATGTTGAGTCTTAACAACCACCTGCAATTGGGTGTGGATTACTGCTCACCTCCACCACCCACCCCTACAGTGGCAACCCCAACCACCGCCCTCTCCAATACTTATGTGGCGGAACCAACCGCCCGCTCCAACATTCATTTGGCGCCCCCTACTACCCTCAACACACTCTCGGTGCCCACCGCTGCCCTACCCAACAATTATAGTGCTGCACCCATCGCGGTTCCACCACACCCTCGGACCACCCCCCTAATAAGCGGCTCCCAAGTATCCTCTATACATGGGCCCCAAGCTATCACACAACGTGGGTCCCAATCATCCCCTTTACATGGGTGTCAGACATCCCCAGTACGTGTGTCACAGGCATCCCCAGTACGTGTATTACAAACTTCTCATTATCATGGCAGTCAGAGCAGTGTTGGGGAGAGCTACTCAACTAGAAGGTTTACCTATATAGAAGATTTGCAAGATGCATTACAAAGGGCAGATCTCCACGACGTAGACAGAGGAATACTTTCAGAAATCATGCTATCTTCCTCTAAAACTGCACGTCCTCCACAAATGAACCCTTCTTCTTCTACAAACACCCGTGATCGATCTCAAACACCCTCTCTCCTCTCAGCACCCTCTATCCTCTCAACACACATAACACGGTAACCTGGCGCCCATGTGATAATGCCCAACAGTGATGTCCCAATCTTCCCTCTTAAATGTAATCTCATTCTGTCACACAATCTATATAATATTATAGTCTAATGTTTTTGTCTTTTACAACCCTACCTCATTGAACCCATTAGACTATTACCTTGCTATAGCTTTTATTTACAGTTATCTCTGTCATTGTTGTTTATTCCCAAATTTTAAGTACAACATTCATATCAATTGTTATCATAAGATGTGTATATCTAATTCTATTTGCTTATACTAACTTGTGAAAAACATTCTAGATAAGCTGCACCAAATGACATGCAATGTTTCCCTCTCAAAACCAAAAGCCACATTATTCCATATGTTAACCATAACGTGAGGTACTCAACTGATTCCTGCAGCTGTGTGTGAAACTCAAAAGCTGTATTAACTGCTGCCTCCTATTATCCCCCATGCAACAAATGATTAATTTTAGTTTTCTGTGACCCAAACTGTACTTGCTGGTCTTTTCCAGCACCTTCAGAACAAACAGCAGTAATTGCTGTTTATATATACAGCTGTACTGTATGTGTGTGTGTGTGTGTGTGTGTATATATATATATATATATATAATATATATATATATATATATATATATATATATATATATATATATATATATATATATATATATATATATAAATATATATATATATATATATATATATATATATATATATATATATATATATATATATATATATATATATATATATATAAAGTAATAAATATGATTTTGTTTTATTTTCTTTCCAATATGCATGATGTTCCTTTAGTTTAGTGTACATTGTGTAAATATTTAAGTATATTTAAGTAAGTGTGTGATGAAAATATTTATTGGTTTGAATGTGTGTGAGTAGGGGTGTGCCACAGCCAGTTCTAACAGAGTACCTTCTTCCTTTACTCCTCTCTCTCTCTCTCTCTGTCTCCTACCCTTCCAGCGTTTGGTGCACTTGTTTCATCTCCAACATTCATATCTCCCGACATTCATATCGCAACATGATCGTTATGAAACCACTTTTGTTATTTTTAGAGTTTTTACATGCTGAAGAACTGCTAATTGTCACATTATTTTTAAACTTTCATCAGGACAGCAAAGTGACATTGTGACTAGTTTTTTTACTTAGTTAACTGTCTTCTTTACATGATTGGTGAATTATGTCAGTCCTTATGGCTATAAGTGACATCCTTGTAACTGCTAAAATCCTATGCAATCTTGTAAACTAATCACACTATGTGTTTGTTTTAGGTTCCTTGAATTTTGGTCATGTCTCCTTTCATAATTTTTTTTTTGTGAGAGAGCCCCTTGGGAAGTGTATAACCCAGGCGAGAGACATAGAAACAGCAGTGTTAAGTATTGAAAAACAGTCTGGAACTCTTGCATTTGGTGTGAGGTACATAATTGGATGCTGTACGCTAAAGTACAACTAACAAACCCATTCTTACTTTCTTATAAACAATGGGAGGGATATCTAGATATATTCGACAAAAGCACAAGTCAAAAACAAGAAACCCTAATCTACATGGGACAAGAAATACACCTTTGGGTACAATTTCACAACAGAGTTTTACTGAGCAACACAGGATTATTTTACACTGACTAAATGTGGGGGCACACTATTAAGTACTAGTATTGTTGAGATACAGAGGGATACTTCTCAGCAAACATAAATATTAGGAGTAAATAGACTATAGGATCCACACCAACTGGGATGTAAGGTTGCCACAATACCCTAACCTTTCTTGGTAATTACAAAGGTGGTATGGATTTTAGCAGTACAATGTTCTGACACTTAAGCACTTTACAAATGGGGGGGACAAAGTTGATGTGGTAAGAGCACGTGTTACAGAAAGCTGAGCGAATAAATCAAAACAACACAAAACTGTCCATCCCTAACTAACACAGGGACTGAGCACTGCAATAGCACGTATGGGATACAAGTGCACTTATTGTTATTGTAGGAGACCGCCACACGTCACATACATGACCAGCGGACTGTTCTCCAGCCCTGCCCAAAACTAAGTGAATGAGACAGATAGCACATCTGTGTCCAACCGCCAGGTTCCAATAATGTTTCATACACATTTGTATCTCCCAATATTTCCTTTACATGTCTTATAAAGTTCCAGGCTGTTTTTCAACATTTAACACTGTTGTTTCTGAATATTTTCCAGCACTGAAAAAAACTTTTTAAACATTTATTTTCTTTGCTGTTTACATTGTTCTGGGGATGACGCTTTCCTGCTGTGACAATGCTCTGCGCATGTGCAGGAACTGACTATTGTACTGGCGGGGAATCTAAATGCAAGAATTCAAGTTTTTCAACATTTAACACTGTTGTTTCTCTGTCTCTTGCCTGGGTTCTTTCCCAAGTACCTCTCTTACATTTTATATTGATACTATGTATTAGTAAAAAGAAATTATTTTAATTTTCTTCAGTAAATAAGAGATGTTTTTAAAAGCTGATAATAGGGAACTGATCATTTTACCAATTTCTCAAGAACTATTACAAAACAATTTGAACATTAGTTAACTTCTAAACAGATAATAGTGTAGTTTGATAAAACAACTTTTGGCATGACCACTGCTGCCTGAGAATCTGAGACAAACACCTGTTTTCTGAAACTTCTTAGCTTCCTCTGATCTTGGTCACAAATCTTACTCACTTCCTTCACAAAAGGTCACTGAGCATCTAGGAGTGTTTCCTGCACATGACTTCTTGGGTGTCTTTCACCACTCACCTGCTTCTTTCAAATGGCTCACACTGTAATCTAATAAAACTATTGACTAAGAGTATTCTCTCTGCATCCTCTACTTATTACTCAGGTTTGTTCACTGTTGTGAGATTTCTCTTGCCAAGTCATGTTAGATTACAAGCGAGCCTGTCTATCTCCCATTTTTACTGACATTCACTAATATTACTTTTTTCAGGCAACGATGCCCCTAATTCCACGACTAATGGTACATCTAAAGGTAGTGACAGGCCCTCAAACAAAATAACTGGGTTCTAGAGGTCCAGCGGCCACCAACCCACCATGACAAGCTGTTGTCTGTGTGTGTCATGAGTTGTGGGCTTCACAAGGGAAAGTAAATGGTTGTTTTATACCATATGGTGTTGTAATTTGGAATCCACAAGACTTCCCATATCACATTCCTTCTTGGACTTGAGTTCGTTTATGTAAGATTCCCTTGTGGAGAACTTTCCATGTGCTCATACAAGGACACTGTCTTTTCCCAACGGTGGCTTGCAAGTGAGTTTGGAAATAATATTCATTGATGAACTCTTCATACCCATACCACTATTTCCTACCGTGAACCTTCAACCCTACCAAGTACTGTGCTTACTCTTTAAAAGTACCATGAATCCTGTAAATGTGCTATCCTTGCTTTAAAAGTATTGGGCTCTAGCAGAGTTATTTGTACTTGCAAGAAGTACTGTACTCACTCTAGAGGGATTGCGTTTCTTAGAAGTATTGTACTTTTCCTAGAATAAACGTAGGCCCAATGTGCTTTACTCCCCTTAGGTGAACTACAGTCTCTATAAAAGCCCCACACTTTTCTAGTAAATTCTCTGCTTGTCTTGTAAGTACTGTACACTTGGATGCTGGTATGTACTCTTCATAAGAGTACTGTACACTTGTCTGATGGTATGTACTCTTCATAAGAGTATTATACCACTTCTCTAATTACTCTTGTGGAATGTTCTTAAGAGCACTGTAATCTCCTTATGAGTACTGTAGTCATCTTGTGAGTATTGCATCTGTTGCGAGGACTTTTATTTTTCCTGAACAACTTTCTCTTTTCCCTGCATACTTTTTTTCTGTAAGTACTGTACTTATTGTGTTAGTGCTATATTCATATGAATCATGTGCCCATTACGATTTTTCACCTTGGTCATTTCTCTCGAGTATTTTACGTTTCCTGTTAGAACTTGACGATTCATATGAGTACTATGCTGTTGTAATTACTACTGTATATTCAGCCTTGTGAATACTGTACTCTTTGTGTGAGTAACATAATCTGCATGAGAATTATAAGACATAAACGAGTACTATACTATGCTTCTGTGTGAGTATTGTACTCTTTGAGGATTGTGTTTGTCAGGAAAGTATTGTTCTTAGTATTGGCTAGTACTGTTCTCTTTGAGGCAACAGCTCTTACTAAGTAGGAGCCTTGCATTCTCGATTGCTGTTATGGTGTCGTCTTGATGCTCTTGGGTTCGAGTACAATATGCTCTGGATTGGGGGTGCATTGTGCTCTTATTTGAGGATGCACTATACTCCTATTTTAAAACACAGTGTACTGTCAGTACTGTACTCTCAGTTGGGAGTACAGTGTATGCTCGATTGGGAGTACAATGTGATCTTGGTTGGGAATGTAGTGCACTCATTAAATTACATGTACTAATGATGAAGTTATGTACATGTACTCTTAAATGGGAGTAGTAAGCTCTTACATGGAATTCATTGTGTTCCCAAGGGATACCGTGTGTTTGTGATTAAGAGTACAGTTGGATCTTAATTTGAAGTAGGGTTTGTTTTTAATTTTGTATATTGTTTATAATTGGCAGTTTAGTTTTATAATTTTTTGAAGTACTATGTACAGTGGTACCTCAGTTTTTTAATTTAATCCGTTCCCAGAGACAATTCGAAAACTGAAACAAATTTTCCCATAAGAAATAATGTACATTGAATTAGTCTGTGCCACACCCCTAAAAATATTACCTAAAAAAAACATTTTATACAGAATAATACTCTTAGGTACCTTACCTTTATGGAGGACTCGTATTGGCATATGGAAGACAGTGAGGAGGGGAAAGGAGGAGAGGTGTTAGTGTTTAGAAGGAGAGTCCCCTTCCATTATAACAGCAGTAATGACATTTCTGGGGTACTCTCTCTCTCTCTTACGTTTTGCAGGCATACAACTAGGACCTGGTTGTGGCTCACTGCTTTCTTGTCTTATTAAGAATCCGTCTATAGACACTTATTTTCCCTACATTTTAACACTTGTCTGTAGTGAGACATCACATTGTCTCACTATGAATGATCTCTTGTTTTTCCTCTATTATCATCCTATTTTCTTAGGTTGAACTTTACCACTGACTTTCTTGGAATCCATGGTGTGATATATAAATAAATAAGAACATAAATAAGAACTTTTATGCTCTTATTTAGAAACAAAAGAAGCACAAAAACAATGAAAGTCTTCACATAGAATTGAAGCACGGTTGTCACTAGGTGGGAGACACTGGTAAACTGAAGCACACATGTGCTCGGTCAGCCCATACGTGTATCAACAAACTCTAGCACCGAGGCAAACTTCAAGTACCGAGTCAAATAAATCAAAGAAATTGAGCTCGAGAACTGAAAAATTCGAAAACAGGAGCATTCGAAAACTGAGGTTCCACTGTACTTTCAATATGATGAACGATGTGTTCTTAACTTGAAGTATTAATCGTGTCATGCACCTGTAATTATGGGTATCAGATGCTCTCGTGAGAGTTTTTTGTTGCTTTATTTGGGAATAAAAAGTGCTCTCAACCGGGAAATTAGGTGTGCCCATGATTTGGAATACAAGATCTCTAAATTAGATGCACATGTATCCTTGGCCTGGTGTACAGTGTGCATTTTGATTTGGTGTACATTCTGTTCTTGATGAAGAGTAAAGTTATTTACAGTACTATATTTGTTATTGGGGAAGACTGTGCTCTTCATTGAAAGCTCTGTGTGCTCTTGATTTGGGAGAAGAGAAGGATAATAATAACAATAATAATAATAATAATAATAATATTTTATTCATAAGATATACAAAGGATCACATACAATAATCACTCGGTACATACAGAACAATACTGTATTTGTATGTTTTATAAAGCCACTACCCAGTAATTATGTGTACATTAGCATCATAGGTATAAATAAATTAAAATAATAAGTGAATTGAATTTTAAATTAATTGGTGCAGTATTTACTTAATACCATATGAGAAGTAAGCTAATGTATAATATATTTTATATATACTGTATATATATATATATATATATATATATATATATATATATATATATATATATATATATATATATATACATGCATGCATGCATGCAATTGACGATCACGAAACACTGATCATTTGTATGCGGAAAAGCCACAGAGAAATGGAAAAAGAGAGATGAACGTTTCGGCCGATCAGGGCCTTTGTCAACACCCAAGACTACTATCATTATCTCATTCATCTCTCTTTTTAATTTCTCTGTGGATTTTCTGCATATATATATATATATATATATATATATATATATATATATATATATATATATATATATATATATATATATATATATATATATATATTTATATATATATATTTATATATATATATATATATATTTATATATATATATATATATTTATATATATATATATTATATATATATATATATATTATATATATATATATATATATTTATATATATATATATATATTTATATATATATATATATATATATATTCATATATAATATATATTCATATATAATATATATATATATAATATATATATTTTATATATATATATTATATATATATATATATATTTATATAAATAAAAAGTTAATGAAATTTAGCAAATAATGAATAGTTTTTAAAGTGACACTTAATGGTGGAAGGCATCTAGACTAATTTTTTATTTGGTAGCTTTGGATGTAACTACGTTACTTGATTGGGAGTAGTGTGCGCCCCTGGTTGGGAGTAGAGCATTGACAGTGTCCTGTCAACTGTACGACTATGGTTATCTTAACTAAAAGGATATTATCTTACCCCAAAAAAAGTGTGCACTCTTAACTGGGAAGGCAGTTTGCTCTTAACTGGAAGAACTGTGAGCATTTATATGGGACATTGAGGTTTTATAACTGTGAGGGCACAATGCTCGTAACTGGGTGAACAGCATGCTCTTAATCAGGAAAATATTCTGTTCTTAACTAGGACAGTCTATTCATAATTGGATGAATAATCTATTCTTAAACACATTGCTCTCCCATATAAAAGCACCAGTCCTTCCTGTTAATGGCTCTCTTTCTGTAGGGAGCCCCCGCTCCCTGGAGCTATTGAACTGATATACGATATATTAGTCTAGGGCATTAGTCAATGGAGTTTAGCCTACCATGGACCATGAGCCAGAACCTGGCCCCCTCAGAGAGGCACAGGGAACAATGACCTTTGGGAAAACCCCCCCTTGTGGTTGGGGGTATTCCTTGTCTACCATCGACTGGGGTTAAGCACCCAGAAAGGTAGGCATAAGAAAACAAAACCCACTTGGTAAGAAAATTGCAACCGAAGACCGAACAGGGAGGCAGAACTCCTCCCCAACTCTCAAGGAAACAAGCAAACATCATACACCTCAGCCACGCCGCTTGTCCATGTAGCCCTTCCTTTCCTGGGAGGGAGAGATGGGGGGAGCCCCGGACCCCCACGCTAGCTACTAACACCCTAGTTCGTTGGCTGATGCAATCTGGGGCGTTCGTCAATTCTGGCCTTGATTTCTTGGCAGTGGTGCCAAGAAATTCTCCCCTTCCTTTCCCTTCCTGGGGAGGGGAGGGCTGTGCGGACAAGTGGTGTGGTGGCAGTGTATGACGTTTGCTTGTTTCCTTCAGAGTTGGGGGAGTTCTGCCTCCCTGTTCGGTCTTCGGTTGCAATTTTCTTACCAAGTGGGGTTTGTTTTGTTATGCCTACCTTTCTGGGTGCCTAACCCCAGTCGATGGCAGACACGGAATACACCCAACCACACGGGGGGGTTGGTTCCAGAGGCCATTGCTCCCATTGTCTCTCTGAGGGGCGAGGTTCTGGCTCATGGTCCCCGGCAGGCTGAATTCCATAGACCAATGCCCTAGACTAATATATCGCATATCAGTTCGATAGCTCCAGGGAGCCTCCGGGCTCATCCAGAAAATGGCATTTCATTACATTCAATACTGGTTTTTTGCAGTTGAGAGCACATTATATTTTTACTTAAGTGTAGTGTATTCTTATTTAAGAGCACACTGATCCTGGAGAGCTAGGAGAAAATTTTGTTTTAATTGGAGTTCTCTTAACTCATTATTGCAAAAGTTTTGTATCCCATAGTTGTAAATACTCTCTACTTAATTAGAATTTTGTTCAATTCTTTTAAACATTAATCCATTGTAGCTTTCATAAGGGATATAAATTTAAAAATTTACTTACTGTAAGTTTTAAGAGCACATTTTACTTGAGTAAAAATTAGGAGTAAATATTACTTACAACTGTAAAAGTTGTGAGCATTTAATATCAATTTAATTTTCTAGCGGGGTGTGCAATCGTGTAAACATTATGGGTCGAATTATTATTTTTTTGTATTAGGAATAACATGCACTTGTTAAATAAGGTAAAATCTGATTATTATTTAGTGATAATTTTCCAGCAGAAGTTAAGTATTTAAATTATTTTTTGTTTGTGTTCTTGATTTGGAATACATTGTACACTTAATTTGAAGTACAGTATATTGTATGTACTTTAGTGTATCTCTTATTTGAAGTACAATACATTTCTCATTATGAGTACAGTATGTTCTGATTTGGAGTACTGTATTATAAGCTCTATTTACTCATTGAGTATATAATTTTTCATTAATTAAAATAATTACTTCTCATTTCAAGTAATCCAGTACTTTCTGCCCATCTAGAGTTGAATGTACTTCTCACTTGGAATACAACATTCTCTTGCTATTCATTGTGGTCTTCAGTTCGAGAATAATATGTTCCTTACTTGGAGGACAATTGCGTTTATTTGCAACAGTTGCAGTATACCATTCTCCTCATTTGGAGTGGTATGTGCTCTTGTGGATAATGTATTGACCAAAGCATTTTGTGTTCTTAATCAGAGGCACACTATAGTTTTCCTTGAAGAGCATTGGTCTCTTTAGTTAGGAGCAGTGTGTTAGACAATGTAGTTTTCTCATAATTGGAAGTATGGAATATGTCTACTGAAGAGTATTGAGCTTTTCAAGGGAATATTTGCTCCTTCTTGTGACTGTTACAATTTTGAAATGATTATTGCAATCATCAGTAAGAAAACTTCCTGTTAATCTTGTAATATTCATGCAAGTGTTGTAATATGAACTTGAGTGTTGTAGTCACCATGGAAGCTCGGCACTTTTCGTTAGAATATTTTCCTGTTTTTTTCTGTTTTATGAAGTTAGTTTCTTGTTCCAAATCTTGAGGCCTCAGATTCAAAGCTGTCAAATTCAACTTCAGTACCAAAACATCTGAACAGAGTAAGTATATACAGTACTAATATTAATCCTATGTTGATCAAACCCTTGTCAGGGAATGCTGTTCTTTGGATAGAAAGGAAAAAACTAAATGTAATGTCAATGATTGTGTATGAGCAAATTTAAAGTATTGTAGGAGCAAATATCCAACGGAAAAGTAAATTTATCTCGAGACAGACCTTAACGCATAATACAGTATTTATTTGTTGGGCATTTTTATGGGTTATTTAAAATTTTCATAAAAACATAATTTATTAATAACTGTCATTTTGTAACTATAACACTTATTTTTATATGCTCTTTAATTTATGCTATTCTAACCTTATTACTTACATGCATAATTTTATTTTTATCATTATATATATATATATATATATATATATATATATATATATATATATATATATATATATATATATATATATATATATATATATATATATATAATATAAATCTTTTTATTTCCCTGTCACTTATTTGTCAAATTATGATGTTTTCCAATGCTCTTATTGAATATCTTTCATATATATTTTCAGTCTTGATTATGTAAACAGTACTGAAGTTCCCATTTGTTCCAGTAACAGCTATGCGAACTATTGTCATGAAATATCTTATAACCTTTCATAATTCAATACTTTTATTTGTTTCAGGTCTGACATTTTCATTCACATTATTCCTAAACATGTTTTCATAAAAGCATTAAAAAGTCCATTCTTACAATATCTCTATATTCCATGTCCTTTCTGAGCACCAGTCTTCATTTTCCAGTCTATTACTTGCAAGAAACAACCTACAACTCTTTTAATAAATAAAATCAAACTTGAATTCTGTTGGAAATCAAAAGGCATAAGCAACAATCACTTACACTGAAAATAATATAGTTGCCTAGAATCTCACCTTAACAAATACTTTATGCTAAAAAAAATTAGTTTTCCCATCTAACTTTGAAGTGCACAAAGATTGATAGTTGGGCTGGAGTTGCATTCTTTTATTTTAGAATCCCAAATTAAGATTGTAATCCACTATAATTCTTGATCAAACAAGAAGTATGATAGTAATACCTGACAGTATTGAACGAAAATACTATACTGAAAATTCACATTTAAAATAGTGTTTAAGAAAACCGGAACTAATCACTTTGTTACATGTGTGTTCTACAGATAATTCTGATCTCAAGTTAATGTAGTACTGTCTTACTATAATACTGTGCGAAGATGTTAATCTTATTCGATTTTGTGCCAACAATTTGATGCTCAAAATCATAGCAATTGCCACGGTAAAATTTCCAACACCATCCTCCTGTTTAGATAGTACTTTTTGTAACTATGTTTACCATAGTACAAATATTGACATACTAACCAGTTAGATAGTAGAATGTGGTATTATTCACTTCATAGTCCAAAAAAAAAAAATGAAGCTAAAAAAACAAACTTAAATATTCCTAGGCCTCGTATAGTACACATATGTACTATATTAGGCCTTAGATAGTGTGTATTAGGCCTAGGAAGGTTAGTTTAGTTTGTCTTTGCAACATAAATAAAAAAAAAATTACCGGTTTGTCCAAATTCAATAGTACCAATTTCTACTTTCTAATTGTGTTGTACGTCAGTATATGTACTATGATCCTCATTGTTACTGTAAGTATTACCAAAACAGGAGAATGGGCTGAAATTTCAGAGCAGTTGTAGCCTAGATAAAATGTGCAAGAAAATAATTCTGAAGTAAAAGGGACATTTACTGGAACTTTAATCCTGACCCATAATTATTCCTTGGTAATCTACCTCCATATCTCTAATCATGATTTCTATCCTGTAAATGGAGATTATTGATAACTGCACTTTCAAGATATAACTGGGCATCCTTATCAAATGGAAGTGTACTAATGTATAGTACTTATCATAAAAATATCTTCACCCTCAAAACCAGACTGTTTACACAATAAGCGCTAGAAAACAAAAAGCTTGTGATTGACACACTGGCAAATGCTGCAGTACTTTCATTCAGATTCCATCAAGACAAAACGCTTGTACACTGTAATTTATTTTGTCTTTACATTGAGCTTGATCAGTCATACTCTCTTTTTTTTTAATAATTTTTTTTTTCAAAATATGTCAAATATAATTATCCAAGTATTATATATTCCATCTCTTGCAACTGGCCATTCTTCTCATAATTTCTCTTGTTATAATTATTTCTCACATTCATTCATATTCCACGTTAACACTGAACACTTAATGTATCTACCTTTGATTCATGTCCACTGGTATCATGAATGTCTTACCACTATTAATGAACATAACACTATATTTCAGTTGACTTTTTCTTTAATCTTCTCGAAAGCTGACTTTTTCATTTTACTTTTAAATCTCTAAAATGTTGCACACCTTTAATTTATTTAAATTGTATTTACTGAACTTTGTAAATAGTTTTGTAGTACAATTCTCTTTTAAGTACAGTACTGTATTTGTCTTGTTCAGCAATTCATTTTAAACTAATCATTTTCATTTACAGTATAACTAATATTCATAATTACATTTGTATTCACGTAAGTGTAAATATTACTGCTAAAAGTCCATCCATCTTTAAACTTGTTTTTGTCATTATTTTTTTATTCAGTCCATACTATATTTTAATTTCCTATTTAAAGGTTCACTAGTATATTTTCATTGCTTTCCATTTTATAGGATTATTACTCAACTCTTATAACAATAATTAAAACTGTAACCATGGCAACATACAGAGAAACAACTTTTTCCCTCTCTTTAAATTTAAAGCATATATTAAGCATATAATAATTTTAATTACTGTAATTATAAAGTGCATTTTGCATGATATTCAAAGTATGTTTATTAATAACATTGATTTTGAATTAGCTCCCCCAATATGCTGAAACATCAACTGTTACCCCCTAATCCAGAATAAATATAAATACATATTTTGTTTGGAGAAGGTCTAATTATATACATAAATATATGTATGTATGTGTGTGTGTATATATATAATAATTCATTGTGTTGGGGGGGACAGGAAGCCAGTATATATTACATACAGTACATGTTAGGCTTATATCGAGGTTCCCCCCCCCCTCCCCACAGGGTTGAATTCCTGACCCTACCCAGGGTGCAACCCCACAATTAGCTGACTTACTCCTAAGTACCTACTTACTGCAAGGTGGACAGGGGCATTATGTGATAGGAAACGTGCCCAACATTTCTGTTCCGCCCGGGATTCCAACTCGGAATTCTTAATTGTGGGTTGAGAACAAACCTAACTGTACTACCGGGACCCGGATATGTGTGTGTATATGTATGTACCGTATGTATTTTATTTTATTTGTTATTTATTTATTTATTTTATTTATATATATACAAGAAGGTACAGTAGGGGTTAAGAGCATAGCAATGAAGATTTTACATTCTTGTAAAGCCACTAGCATGCATAGTGTTTTGGGCAGGTCCTTATTCTAACAGATAATTTTAAGTAGGTAATTTTAAGGAGGTAATTTCCAGTAAAATTGATAACAAATGTTTACAGGTACATTATAAGAAAATTTGACACAATACACAAAGATTAGATTAATAGACAATAATGACAAAGATTAGTAGGTACATTAGGGTAAAAGAGGGTTATCAACTGGTTCATTGAAACACAATTTGAGGATCATTTCAAGGAATAATGCAGTAAAATATGCACTCAATATAACAATCATGATATAAGGTGATAGCAATGATGACAAAGGTTAAGATTGTATGGCTTAGGTACATATATTGGGGGATTGGGTTGTACTAGATACAGTGCGAGTATAAAGCACTAGGTAGGAAACTATGAAGATGAAATTAGGTACTTTTTGGTTTTATTTTTGAATAAGGCAATAGTTGGACAGTTTTTCAATTAGTTAGGGAGTGAGTTCCATAGACCAGGTCCCTTTATTTGCATAGAGTGTTTACACATATTAAGTTTGACTCTGGGATATTAAAGAGATATTTATTTCTGGTATAGTGATTATGGGTTCTATTACATGTGTCCAGAAAGTTTTAAAACAAGGTTTTGTAAATGGCACAAGAGAATGTACAGAGTGAGCTTATGTTTAGGGATTTAAAGAGGGGGGCTGAGTGTTGTCTGAAAGCAGAGTTTGTTATTGTTCTGATAGCAGATTTTTGCTGGGTGATGGTGGGCTTGAGGTAGTTTGCAGAGGTTGAACCCCATGCACAGATACCATATGTAAGATAGGGATAGATTAGCACATAGTATAGTGAGAGGAGAGCAGAGTTTGGAACATTATATCTGATTTTAGAGAGTATACCAACTGTTTTTGAGACTTTCTTGGTTATGTGTTGTATGTGGGTGCTGAAGTTGAGTCTCTTGTATAAGTATAGGTCAAGGAACTTTCCATCAATTGTATTGCTGATGTTAACATTGTCTATCTGAAGCTGAATTGCATTTGTTGATTTGCTTCCAAATAAGATGTAGTAGGTCTTTTCTATGTTTAGTGTAAGTTTGTTAGTCAACATCCATAAGTGGACTTTTTTTAATTAATTATTTACAATATTATTTAATGTGTGTGGGTTGGGATCTGAGTAGATGAGGGTAGTATCGTCAGCAAACAATGTAAGTTTAAGGATGTTAGAGACATTAGGCAGATCATTGATGTATATAAGAAAGTAGGAGAGGTCCTAGGATGCTGCCCTGCAGCACTCCTACAGTTAATGGTAGAGTGGGAGAGGTTACATCATTGATGGCTACATATTGGTGTCTGTCACTAAGATAGGATTGGATATAGTTCAGGGCAATGTAGTATATATTTGTATGTATGTATGTATAAGTATATATATATATATATATATATATATATATATATATATATATATATATATATATATATATATATATATATATATATATATATTATATATATATATATATATATATATATATATATATATATATATATTATGTACACAGTACTGGTATATATATAACACACACACAATTAATTTTGCATCGTCTGCAAACATCGACATAGACAACTCCTGTATATAGGTAATTAACATGAATGAGAAATAGGTTGGGTCCCAGCACTGATCCTTGAGGTACTCCACTTACAATGTATTATGCAATGCCAGTCCGACCTCTTCACAGCCTGACATATGAATCACAGCCTGGTTGATCAGGTATCATATGGAGGTGTTTATCGAGTTCTCTTAACCACCGCACTGCGCACCTGGTTTCTGCAAAAACTTCATGGTACATATTAAGGACATATTTTTGTTGTTTTTATAAAATGTTCAGGTAAAGTTAATGTCTAAATGTTTCCAAACTCAACAATTTTAATTTAAAAACACAAAGAGTAATGAAAACATTAAAATATAGCCTAATTAAAAATTAACTCAAGAGTGCTTCAAGGCGCTCTGCGCAGCACGGTGGTTAAGAACAGAAGAATCAAGGATAACTGCAGAAGGCCTAATGGCCCATACGAGGCATCTCCTATTTATATCCACCCAATCTCCTTCATATTACATATTGTGTGTGTGAAATTACCTAATTGTAGTTACAGGATAAGAGCTACACTCGTGGTGTCTCATCTTCCCTGCACTCTGTCATATAACACTTTGAAACTACTGATGGGTTTGGCCTCCACTACCAACTCACTTAACTTGTTCCAACCATCTAGATAGTTGACTGTCACCAGAGAATCACACAAAGGAGATTGTGTGAGATGCATATACTATGCTTTCCAGCTTCAGAACTGCTTTTAAATAGTGTACATGGATGGTGAAATATTAAAGAAACTGTTCACAACTTTTGTGAGACCAAAATTGGAATATGTAGCAGTTGTATGGTGATCATATCTCCAGAAACACATCAATAAATTGGAAAAGGTGCAATGGCATGCTACAAAATTATTTCCAGAACTGAAAATAAGAGCAATGAAGTGAGGCTCGAGGAGTTATATATACCAAAGCTAGAAACTAGATGATAAAAAAAAAAAGATGATATGATCACTATCTCCAAATACTAACAGGAATCAAAAATATTGAAAAGAAGAATTTTTGAAAACTGTAAGTTCAAGAAAATGAGGAAATAGATTCGAACTAAGGAAACAAAGCTGCATAACAAAAATGTGAAAGTTTTCACTTTCATAAACAGGGTGAGGGATGAATGGAACAAGTTAAGTGAGTAGATGGTGGATGGAAAAACATTAGTTTCAAAACATCATATTATTTATTCTGGATCCTGCTGTAACAGTTTGAGTTTTCATAGTGAACTGGAAAATGGCAAGTTTTCAGCATCATTTGTGATATTTGCTATTTTATAACAAATCTAAATATCTGACCAGTTATGCTATTAAACAGCACATCTGAAATTCAGATTTAGATCCTGATTCGTTCATGCCTATGGTGAAATCTTGATCACCACCTCATAGTAATTTTCAGCAGAATGCATTATATCCATCCCTATTTTTGCTATTCTTGTGCTTTTAGTAGTACTGTACAGTACTGTAGATTTTCATAAAATATAAGGTACGCAGTCCAGAAAAGCTGTTTACATAATGAATCCACTCTAGTAAAACAAAGCATACAGGTACAGTATTGGAAAAATGGAACTAGGTTCCAGAGGCCAATAAAAATGTTGAAAGTTCTAATTTTCTCTCAATAATACTGTACATAGGTATTTAAGAAAAAACTAACACCATCGATGTTAATCACCTCTGCTTGCAGTTATTTATTTGAAACTTTTTATAGGCAAGATTAATGACCATGTTAATTGTATCATAAGACCCAAGCTACATAAACAGCCAGACAGACACAGTAGGTTGACAAGCAGGCATGGATAAAACGCGGTGAGAAACTGATGGAAATCACTGTAAATACTCAAGAGGCAGGTTTTTCAAGCAGAAACACACTTTTTTAAACTGTATTAACAAGCTTAAGTTGAGAGCAGAGACACGACACCATGCATTGTGCTGCTGATCAAGACAATAAATAGATCACACACTTGACACTCAGACCAATAAGCTCATTTATGACATAACATTGCTTCATAGCAGTTTAGGTAGTAAAAAAGTTTGGGGCACATTTCTGAATTCACATATTTTGATGGTACTCAGTGCAAGGGTTCATGATAAATTCAATTATAAAAATATATCATTATATAATTGTTTTACTGTGTATTGTGCTTTCAGTTATACAAAGAGAGTTCATATACATGACTTTTATCATGTGACATTTGTAGACCTATTTTTAGTACAGTACAGGGTATATGTATACCAACTTCCTTGTTTTTCCTGTGTGTAAGTTGACTGACCTCTAACTACCATACTTGAGCATATTTTTTTAAGAGACTTAACTTTGGATGTATTATCTTATATAAGTTAAAGCCATATTTTCAAGCTAGTGTAATAAAGCTACATCAGGTAAGGGTACAATGAACTTTCTTACCATGGAGTAGAAGGCTGAATTATAATAGAAACTTGAGTCGAGGTTTGGAAAAGAAATATCTGAGAGAGGACTATGGCATAGGTTATGGCAATGTTTCTGATAAAAATGTAAAAACTGATAATTGAGTTTTTCATTGAGTGAGTATTTACTATTTGTAACTGCAGGACTGAGCATTATCTCTTGGAACACTCCATTTCTAAGTGCTGTCTAATCATATTGACTCCTTTTTTCCTCTATCATATCTACTACATATAATTCTCTCACACACATCCCCAGGATGCAGCCTGTAGCTGCCGTCTTACTCCTGGGTATCTATTTACTGCTAGGTGAACAGAAACATCGGGTGAAATAAATGCTGCGATTGTTTCTACCTTAGCCAGGAATCAAACTGTGCCCCTTAGGACTATGACCCCCCAAGTGTGTGTGTGTGTGTAATTACCTAAGTATAATTACCTAAGTGTAGTTACAGGATGAGAGCTATGCTCATGGTGTCCTGTCTTCCCAGTATTCTTTGTCATATAACACTTTGAAACTGGTGACGGTTTTGACCTCCACCACTACCTCACTTAACTTGTTCCAACCATCTACCACTGTTTGCAACTGAAAACTTTAATAATTTTTCAGCACCTATGTTTTCTTAGCTTGAATCTGTACCCTCTTATTCTTGAAGTTGTTGGTTTCAGGAATTCCTCTTTGTCAATTTGGTCGATTCCTGTTATTATTTTGTAAGTGATGATCAAAGCTAATAATTTTGGATGATACTGTATACCAGTAGTTTATGCAACTTTGTTCTTTGGTAGTAGCTGTTGTTAGTTTACAGTTACAATATTTATCAGAAAACATGGGCTTTGTTGACTTAAGGCCAGTTTAGGGTTACAAAGAAATTTAACAGAGCATGCAATAGGGAGGGGAAGGATTTCCAAGGAGAAGTTTAATGATGATATGAAGTCACTCAAGTCCATTAAAATTAAATTTCATGATGTCATGACCAAAAGTAAATAAATTTCCTGGTATGTAATGCAGATTCAAAATTCAAAAATTAAATGTTTATTTAGGTAAAAGTACATACAGAGAAAATGAGTTACAAACATAATGTTGGATTTATAGATAGAGCTGGTACATACAATACCTAAAGCCACTAGTACGCATAGCGTTTCAGGCAAGGTGTGGGAAAACCCCCCCATTTAGACTAAAACTTAATACTAATTGAAATTAAAGTACAAATTGTGTTGAAAGGGGAGGGGGGGGGGGGGGCATTTCAGAAATCAGCAATTAAACAAGTTGGTCAACAGTATTGTTTGAAAATAGCAAGACATGGGTTGACATTTAGGGGGTAAGGTAGGTTACATGGAGTTTATTAGGTTGTACTGTACTTAGTTTTTCTCTTAAACTGGTTGAGAGAGGTACAGCCTTTGACATGATTGGAAAGGTCATTCCACATTCTGGGTCCCTTGATTTGTAAAGCATTTCTAGTTTGGTTAAGGCACACTCTTGGAATATCAAAATGAAACTAGGTTGGTTTATCAAAGTTTAGAAATCAGAAATACTTATTGGCTAAATTATAAAAAACTGTCCCATGTCATAATATTTCAACTATCTCTACTTTCAATCCAAATGCTTGAGTCACTTATGCTCTTTTTTTTTTGTACTAGTTTCATAACCATTTCTACATGGAGGTTAGGGAATTTCTAATGAAAGAAAGATTGCTTGAGGCTAAAGAAATGAAAACCTTTCTGGGAGGACTCCAGGTCCTGTTGAGTCATTGTAAGCCCACCAGATGTGTGTCAATATGCAGATCTTTTGTCAGTTTTTGCTCGTACGGCTTTGTTGGTCTGTCTTTCATCTTGATCCCTGTAGTGCTTCCTCCTCCCTGGTTGCTACCCTTTCTTCCTTCTCTGTGGGTAGATGGGTTCAGGGAGCCACTTCAGTAGATAGCTTTAGTAATGAAATGCCAATTTCTGGGCAAGGCCCAGAGGCTCCCTAATACCCCTCCCTCCCCCAAGACATCAGGGTTGTTTCCATCACCCTAAGAACTGGTGGTGGAGCAGCTGGCCGACCCGGTCTGTTTCCCTCCTCCCCCCAATGTAGGGAGGTGGTGGGACAAACTAGCTCATGTTAGCTTCACAATTTTTTTTTATTGTTTGCTTACAGTGCTAGGGGAATTCTTTTGGCTGTTTTGAGGCTGTGGTCTGGTTTTTAATCAAACAGTAGTCTATTCTGTTTCACTGACTTCTGGGTGCCTTCCCTTGGTGGTGGCAGACATGAATAAATTAAAGTCAGATTTTTCATAGTGCCACTGCTCACTGTGCATCTCGAAAGGGGGCCAGGTTCTGGCTCGTGGTCCAAGGTAGGCCAATAAGAACTCTGCAACTGATGGCACCTTGTAGTCTGGCACTATATCAGTATAGTAGCTTCAGGAAACCACCGAGGTTCACCCAGAAACTGGCGTTTCATTACATTCAATGCTGATGGTTCATAATTCCCAGGTCTTTTTCTTCTTCAATCTGCTGCATGATTATGTTATGATAGTTATGTGTATTATTATGCATTGCATGGAAGGTCTTGCATTTTTAAATATTAGAAAAAATTTGCCAGTCTTCTAACCATTTGTAGACTTCATGTAGATCATTTAACTAGACCTCCATACTACTTTTGCTTCCGAATTTACCATAGATCATTTTTTGATCTGCAAATTTGATTTTAATGGGGTGTAACATTCTTGGCTATATTGATTATGCACTGTATGCTGTATAATACAGAGGGTTGGCCTCAAGATGGAGCCTTGCGGTACTTCACTCGTAAAAATGTGTTGATTTTAATAGGCTGTGATAAGGTGAATGATTTTTTTCCTAAGGATTCTCCATGAGCTTGCAGATATGAGAGGTTTGCTGATCAGTCAGTACAGTAGTTTTCTGTAACTTTTTCCACCCTTCCTAAAGATTGGGAATGCATTTAGATATTTCCAATCTAGGGGAACTATGCTTTGGTCAAGAGATTTTCAGAATAGCACTTTCTGTAGCAGACACAGTTCATCATCCAGTTCCTTTCAGAATTTGGATTGAATTCTGTTCAAATCTGGAGCTTTGGATTCCTTTATCTCATCCTAATTATTTTGCACTTAATGGAGATATCCATTAACTCATTCTCTTATGCTTCAAACACTTATGTAGGTGTTAGAATTTAGCTAATATTTCTAGTGTGAACACTGATGTAAAGTATTTCTTCTGGCTGATTGGCCTTTTTTTTAGCATCAGTTATAACTTGGGTGGTCTTATCATTCAAGGCTTCCTGTTCGAGTCTGTTGTCCTTGTGATCATGCCAATATTCTTCAGTGGGTTTGAAGATAATGAATGATTTGGCACTAACATGTTACCTGAGTGTAACTATTTTTCTAGTGGTTTCGATGGAGACAGGAAGCCGGTTGCTTGTCAAAGGTCCCTTCATTATTACTAAGGAATTTTTCCAGCTGGATTTTGAAAAGTAATATCTTGACATGTAGAATGTTCAGAGACCAAGCTGTGGAGATAAATATATATAAAATATTATGAATTAGAAAGAGATGCAGATTACTCTAGTTATTGTGTTCTACCATAGGAGGAAATTGCAGGTAATTTGACTAGAGCTGATATAGAGGATGAGCTCTTGGTGATGTAAGGAGAGTCCGAGTATCTGTCCACAGCTCAGGCTTTTCAAAAAAACACTATCAGGCTGAGATTAACAAGAGCTAAAGACAAATGAGAATAGACAGTTATGTGACCAGGAGATCACATTGTAGATCAATTAGTATAGACTGAAATGCAAGATCCTCAAGTTGTCATATGAAGGTCCCTCAAACTGTTGCATACTAGTGCCATGTCAGGAGCCTCTTCAAGTACAAATTAAAATTTGTTTCCAGTGTAGAATAAGGTTAAACGTATTTTTAACTCTTGCAAAGTGACGTTAAATGTTTTTGTGTCTGTAAATTCCTGCGAATGCACTGTTTTTATTGCAAAATTTAAATCTTAAATGTGCAATTACATTAGGCATATTATTATGAAAGGCAGATTAATGGGGGTACTGTACTACATATGCCATACATTAACTTTATTTTGCTACCATTGAGTAACCAAGACCAACTTGTGCTACAAAAGGTAAGTGAACAACTAATTTTTTTAGTAAATATTATAGCAGAGTTGTTTTGCAAGCAAAGTCATTATTTATGTCGTATTTGCTTTTAAAATACAGTATGTAGAAAGATATGTTGACATTTATGACAAGACATTTATTTAAAGAAAACGTTGAAAAATTTTGTGGTAAATAGCCAAAAAAAGGACAGATATTGCAAATATTAAGATTATTTGCATATCCTGGTTGAGTCTGAAATGATGTACATAATTAAAAATGAAATCACAGTAACATGATGTATATATGAGATGCAAATTTTATTCCATCCATTACCACTATTTTTTAGATGCACTGTATACAATAATAGTAATAATAATAATAATACTGTACCAGTAATTTATTTATAAAAATACAGTCGTATGATTACAGTATAAGTTGCATGTAAAGCATTTTTTTTTGGGGGGGGGGGGGAAGGAATCTTCAGTAGCTCCTCGAGCTTATTAGCTGGTACTGCCAGGTCTTAGCTGAATATGCTTGCCTTCTGAGACTCATCCTCGCCTACCTCAAGCCCAATCCATTGGTGATCGAAATTCAACATTGGCTGCGCATTATGTCTTTAGTGCTACATAGTTTTCTCAGTGTGGCCCCTTTTGGATAATTACTTATTTTATATCTTTGGTAGATGTAAGAGTAAACTTTTGCTGGGTTCACAGTCATAGTGATGTTGCCTCCAATTGCCTCATGGATGCCACAACTAAACAAGGGTTTGTTCCTCTCCCATCTACCAGAAGTGAATTCCTTTCTTGGATTTCTATCCTGCTATTCATATTACAATCCTAAAATATTGCAGAAATAGATGGTTAGCTGTTATAAATATCAAATTATGTACTGTACTATAAAATGTGACCTATCCCATGGCCTTTCTCCTCTCAGCAGAATGAGAAGTGGAAAATACCTCTATGGTTATGTATTGGCTACACATGATAAATACATAACCTGAATGGAAAAAAACCCCTGCACCTTCCTATCAGAAATGAGTTTGGATGGATATAAATAGGAGCTGCCTCAAATGGGTTATTAAGCCTTCTGCAGTTACCTTTAATCTCATGTTATTACAGTATACAGGATAGATTTAAGAATATTCTTTAATACAGATGGTGCTATATAGCTCTCTTTGTATCCAAAGCTATTAGTGCACCAATTAATTTATTATTGCTTTTGCTAAAATGTAATGAAATTTTGCAAAGGACTGCATTGTATGCTACAGAAAATCTGTTTAGCATATGATATTCCTCTTCATTTTCATCATCTCTAGATTGACTGACAGAATTTTCTACTATATATTGTTGCAAATATTTTTGCAAAAATAGTATTACTTTTCTTCTTTTGCATTGTACATTAGCTATACCGTAGTTCCACTAAAGTTCTTTCAGAGTTTATGGAAGTCGGAGTCGGTCCATAGGTTGCAGGAGCACTTTTAACAGTTTATACTGCCAAAAGCAGGTCATCTTGATCCCTTGTCAGTTTGTTCTGCCTGAAGCACATTGTTTGATGTATCTAGGAGCTATAAAATCTTGTGGACATGTTAGCAATGAATTTAAAGTGAAGTGCAGATCTTTTAAGTCAGTAACCCCAAAACTTCAGTTCACAGGCGCCTGACAGCTGGGTGGACAGCACTTCGGATTTGTAGTCCTGAGGTCCCGGGTTCGATCCCCGGTGGAGGTGGAGACAAATGGGCAAAATGTTTCTTTCACCTTGATGCCCCTGTTACCTAGCAGTAAATAGGTACCTGGGAGTTAGACAGCTGCTACGGGCTGCTTCCTGGGGGTGTGTAACAAAAAGGAGGCCTGGTCGAGGACCGGGCCGCGAGGACGCTAAGCCCCGAAAACATCTCAAGATAACCACACATCTATGCATGTGCTTTAGTACATTTACTTTCAATAAAAGTTTGTAACTACTGTCAATCACTTGGTTCTGGATAATAGAGTGCAAAATGTTACTCCAAAAAATGCTCATAATCTTTGTAGATGATACAGTCATTGCACTTTCAATGAATATGTAGAGAATCATTCACATTGAAGAATATTTCAAGGAATATAAGGTGCCTCTGAATGTTTTACAAGTGCTGAGCTAAGCTTTCATTATACTGCCATGACAATGTCAGTGAACGATAAAACATAAAGTGCATCTGTTATGACTATTGTCAGGAGACATTCTTAAATGTCGAGTTTTCTATGAGGAAGAGAAGTGCAGTTCAGACATTTTTACACACTACTGAGTCGCTTCAACTTTCATAGTACAGTAGTACTTCCCCAAAAAATCTGACCTTTACACAACAGGTCCCTCTGAATAATGAATAAAATCCACCCACAAGATTTCTCATCTAAAATTTAGAGTTTCCTGGAAAAAAAGCTGTATTCAAGAAAGACATGCATTAAAATCTGGTTCATCAATTTATCGTGCTGTTCTGGTAAGGGTCCCCTCAGTGACTTCCTGGAGATAACTACGGTGGTACCTTCGTTTACAAATTTAATCCGTTCCTAGAGATGGTTTGTCAGTCGAACATTCGAAAACTGAAACAAATTTTCCCATAAGAAATACTGTAATTTGAATTAATCCGTTCCACACGCCCAAAAAATATTAACTTGAAAATACATTTTATACATAATACTACTCATGTTTTGTATTACAGTATGTATATCTTACCTTTATTGAGGACGCTTGTTGGTGTATGAATGACAGGAGGGGAGGGGGAGAGGAGTCAGTGTTTGGCTAGGGAGTTCCCTTCCATTATAACATCAAGCACTGATGACATTTCTGGGGTACACTCTCTCCTACATTTTGCAGGCATACCACATGGACCTGGTTGTGGCTCGCGCCAGCACCACCAGAATAATGCACTTGGTCGACCCATACATGTATAGTATCAACAAACTCGAGATGTGAGGAAAACCTCAAATACTGAGTCTAATTTTACAAAGAAATTGAACTAGAAAACTGAAAAATTCAGAAAGAGGGGCATTTGTCAACCGAGGTTCAACTGTACTGTTCCTGGATAGCTCTACATCGTTGGTCCCTCATGAGTCCTAAAATGCCTACTGCAGACCAGGGTCAGGATTCAACATGCATTTGTGAAACTACTTATGAACCTGTACATCTTTTCTCAATCGTTGGTGGCTTTGTTTACATTAATTAAGCCATTTGAGAATCAAAACTTCCCAATCAAATGTTTTGATTATTATAAACAGCCTCCTAGTGTTTCGGAGCTCATAAACTATTAAATAAATGTAAATAAAGCTGCCAAAGATTGGGAAAAGATTTACAGGTTTGTAAGTCATTGCATAACTGCTTGATGAATCTGGCTCATGAGCCCGAGCCTGGTCCACTCAATAGAGGCACAGAAAGTTGGGGATACTCGACCAACTCAAATCAAGAACAAATATCGCCAGAAAGGTAGAGCGCTCCAAAACACACACCTGGAAAGAAAATATAAGGAACCCTGAAAATAAAGAACACCAAAAGTATTGGAGAGGACAAGACAAACAGGAAATAAGAGTAGACACCAGCAGCATTGGAAGCAGGAGGATGAGCAGTGTAAACCAGATTACTACAAAGAGTATTAGTTTATTGAAAGATGAGCTTTACATCAAGGGAGGGGGACATAGGGTATTAGTGAGATTTTGGAGTTCAGATATGAAGGGAAAGCAGAGCACAGTGGTACTAGTGTAGGAAACAGGTTTAAGATGAAAGAAATTTTGTTTAGTTTGAGAATAGAAACAGTAGATAAAATGTAAGGGTTTACCAAGGCGCAGGAAAGATTTGTAAATAAAGGAAATTCAGAATCGAGAAACTGAGGGGTCACTGATGCGTAGAGCGCGGAGGAAGAGAAAGACAAGAACATTTTTAACAGCAGCAGGATGTTAAAGAATAAGCAAAGAAAGCAGATAATATAGTTTTGATAGTTTCATAAAAATGGGAGAGCAATGGTGGAAAGAGAAGTGAGTTAAAATCATTGAAACCTTCTAAGCATGAGGATTTGAATAATGCTGTGGTGGTGGTGGACAGTTAAAGTCTGTAGCTGAAAGAATAGCATTAACCATAGACATTATGGACCTCAAGGCCAGTTCAGAAGTTTAACAGGTGGCATGTCATGAATTTGTAGTACTATAACTACATTCTGGGATGCACTCACTTCATTAGTTTCCCGAGCTACCAATCCGGTAAGCTCCAAGTATAAGCACCCCACAAGGTCCTTTGAGTCATTAGTGCCTATAGAGGACTAGGACCAGAATCTGACCCCCTCAATAGAGGCAAGGGTGTTTGGGGAAAGTTACCAGTAGTAGATCAATGCAGGCCAAGAGGTAAAACACCAAATATGTAGAGTGCCTCAAAAGAGGCCAGTGCATGGAAAACATTGACAGCCCTGACACAAACTATGTGCACACTCATTGTCCAGCTCCAATGGCCAGCAGCACTCACAAACCTCTATATGTCAGAATCTAGCAACTTGGATCCCCCTTCGCAACCTACTGGTTGCCTCCATCAGTCATATGACTAGTGTGGTCGGGAGCAAAATTGTACTCTAGGGCAGTCGTACACCAAGGTACTACTGTATTATATATACTGTATATATATTATATATAATAATATATATATAGTACTGGAAAGACGGAACACCACGAACATAGCTCTCATTTTGTAACTACACTTAGGTAATTACTACCAACAGCCAGCCCAAAGCTGCGATGCTATGTGACTCATTGCTAAACAGCACCATCCAAATTATCATGCTTTGAAGGCTCTATTATCCTTTCTCTTTCTATCACTGCTCTCCATTTATTCATAAACTATGTATTCACCTAGTTGTTCTTGCGGGGGTTGAGCTCTGCTTTTTCGGCCTGCCACTCAACTGTTACTACTAATTCCCCTCCCCCCCCCCACACACACACACCCAGGAAGCAGCCGGTGACAGCTGACTAACTCCCAGGTACCTATTTACTGCTAGGTAACAGAAGCATCAGGGTGAAAGAAACTTTCCCCATCGTTTCTCGCCGGCGTCGGGAATCAAACCTGGGCCACAGGATCACGTGTCCAGCATGCTATCCACACACCCACCGGTGCTCCTCTGATCTGCTTCCTTTGTTTATTCTGTCAAAAACAGAACTAGTTCTAACACCATACTCATTTATCAGCTACTTGCCTCCCCCAGAGAAGACCACATTTCTCCGATAATTCAGCCTTCTTATCCATGGTAAGAAAGTTCCTGTTAAAGTTGTCTGATGAGAGATCAAAGAAAAGGAAAACACAAGGTTGGTATGCATTTTCTCACAGCAAGTCTGGATCCTCCAGAAAACATGTCAAATAGTCATTTGTACTGTATAGTAATTTATAGTACTGTACTTTACAAGTTTAGAAATTCATTTTTAAATCATAAACACATTCAAAGGGTCTTGGTAGTACAGTTTGATTAATTCTCAATTCACAATTCAGAATCCTGGGTGGGACAGAAATGGTTGGGCATGTTTCCTATTACCTAATGCCTCTATTTACCTAGACATTAACTAAGTACCCAGGAGTGATTCAACTTGTGGGGTTGCATCCTCGGGAAGGTCAATAGTTCGACCTTAAGGGGAGTTTGAACTTGAATTAAAAGGGCTCACCCTTGGTGTACAAAGTACCTTAATTATACCCACTTCACCAGTGATTGCACTGGTAATGCAGGTTCAAACCCTGTTAGGGTCATAGAGTAGCTCTCATTCTTTAACACCCCCCTCCCCCCCCCCACACACATACACATATATACATACATACATATAGAGGCTTCTAACATGGATGAAAATTTCTCTGACAGAAAAATTTGAGCAGTGATCAGAGGCAATGTATTGGACTGAGGAAATGTCATGAATAAAGTCCCACAGGGTTCAGTTCTTGCACCGATAATGTTCATTGTCTACATAAGTGACCTACCAGAAAGAATACAGAATTATATGAACACGTTTGCTAATGATGTTAAGATACTAGGGAAAAGAAGAAAATTAAATGATTGTCATGCCTTCAAGCAGACCTGGACAAAATAAGTGTATGCAGCACCAATTGGCAAATAGAATTTAATGTAAATAAATGCCATGTTAGGGAATGTGGAATAGGAGAAAATAAACAACACACAACCTACAAATTATAGGAAAAGGCTGTAAAAAGTTCTGATAAAGAAAGAAATCTAGGGGTGGTTCTAGACAGCAAAGAACTGACCACCAAAGAACTCCTAGTCCTTCACAATGAGCAGCAACAAGAGGCAGTTGAGGAAATTTCTATAAGGAAGGAGGAGGCAGTACAGAATGTCCTTTCCTCAACAATTAAGAAAGGGGTGTAGACTATGGGAAGAAATGCAAACATTTGTTGAAACGACTCACCCAAAGCAAGCCGTAGTAGGCCGTTGCCTTAACCTTTTAATGACACAGTGATGCCTCACTACAGACAAGTGTTACAACATAGGGAAAAACAAGTCTCTATGGAAAGGTTTAGTGAGAAAAACAAGCAGTGAGCCGCAACAAGGTCCTAGTGGTATGCAGGCAAAATGTAGGAGAGAGAGTACCAAGGAGAAGTCATCACTGTCTGATGTTATAATGGAAGGGGACTTCCCTTTTAAACACTAGCACCTCTCCTCCTCCCCCCCCCCCCCCCCTCCTCACCATCTTCCATTTGCCAACAAGAGTCATCAATAAAGGTAAGTTATAACTTGTATATACTATAGTACTAAATATTTGTGTGAATTAGATATGAAATGTATTTTGAAGTTAATATTTTTGGGAGTGTGGAACGGATTAATTCAATTTACATTATTTCTTGTGGGAACATTTGTTTCGGGGTGCAAATTTTTGGGTTACGAACAGTCTCTGGGAATAGATTAAATTTGTAAACGGAGGGGCCACTTTATGTCATAAGATTCGAAACTCCCATGCATACAAGGGGCTCACATTTGCTTCTTCAGGCCTCCAGTAACCATTCCCCATCTTAAAAAAAAAAAATAGAGTCCCTCACTTTTCTTTCATGGCCTTAGTAATGTGGCCTACATTACTAAGGCCGGCATAACATTCCTAAGGCCATGGCCTTGTAAAGTGCAGGGCAGCCATACTATGAGCCACTGAAATTTTAACAGAGAGTGATTACCATTATATATTTCAGGCAAAATGTGTGCTATGTCCAATTATAAGATTTAGACTTATATTTATACACATCTGTATATATGAATATTTTCAAAATTATACATAATGAACACCAGCTTTGATGCAGATACATCTTGTTTGAGCAAAACAAACTAAATAAATAAAAAGAGAAACATTGAAAATAAATTGACAAAGTTATTCCCATGCAGCAACTCTCCTCATTTTACCAAAAAAAATGTGACTTCTCCAGACCACTACAGCTAACCACAAAAGATAAGAGACTTTTTACTTGGATTTTTGTGCTACCTTGGTGCTAATTTACAATATCAAAAGAAAAATTAAGTTTTTGGAACAATTTATTTTCAGTGTATCACGGGAATGTCATTTTAAAAGGTGTACAGTGCAGGGGTTAAATATGCCAAAGCTAGAAGATAGAAGAAAAAGAGGCGATATGATCACCACTTACAAAATGATAACAGGAATTAACCAAACTGACAAAGAAGAATTCCTGTAACTGGCAAATTCAAGAACAACAGGTCATGGTTTCAAGCTAAGGGAACAACGGTGCTGAAAAAACATTAACAAGTTTTCTTTCGGAATCAGAGTGGTAGATGGTTAGAAGTAGTGAGAAAGTTGTAGAGGACAAAACCTTCAGTAGTTTCAAAGCATTATATGACAAAGAGTGCCGAGAAGACAGGACACCATGAGTGTAGCTCTCGTCCTGTAACTACACTTAGGTAATTACGCGCACACACAGGCTGCCTGTCTCTGACAAAATTAATTATCTTAATTAATAAAAAGAGAGGTGGGGATGGGGAATAGAAGGAAAGAGAGGGAGGGGGTGGGGCAGAGGGAAGGAGAGAGGGGGAGGAGAGGGGAGAGGGAAGGAGAGAGGGGGGGATGAGAGGGAGAGAAAGGTGTAGAGGGCGAGATAGGAGAGGGAGATTGGGAGAGAGGAAAGAGAAGGGTGAGAGGGGGATATTGGGGGAGAAAGGTAAAGAGGGGGGGAAGAGGGGAATAAAAGGTGGAGAGAACCCTTATGCACTGGGTGTCCCATCTAATATATATATTGTACATGTATGTAATATATAAAATAATAGGCCAGGTATATATTTTGTGTTTATGTATGTATGGCAAAATAATATAGGAAAAGTACTGTAGTGCTAAACTGTAAATTGACGTAAAACAAAGGCTCCCTGCCATGATACCGTATTGCTTCTAGAGTAGATGTGGCATGTGGGTGCAGTACACCTCTGACTTAGATTACTGTATATGTATTTATTTTGGTGGAAATTTATGTCCTCTTGATTTAGCAGCCATTTTGCTCATGTATGTTTAGATGTAGCAAGTGTGGCATGCTGACGGCGTGGCTGAACTGTTTGTAGTGCTAACATCACTCTGTCTTCCTCTTTCTTACAGTCGGCATGGGCATGGGTCTATCTGTTACCTTGAACCCCAATGGCGTAGGCTTAGAGACGGCCCTCAAGGCCCCCTTATTATCCCAGGCAGGGGTGGGTGGGGGTCCCACTGCCCCTCTTCAGCCACTCTTCCCAATTGCTACCATGGCGCAAGTGGCTTTGGTGCAACCTACTTCTACCCCCTCTCAGGTTCCCCTTCAACAGCCTCCACCCACTTCCCATCACTCCCCATCATTACCTCCCTCCCCAACACGCCCTCTCTTGGGGTCTTCTTCAGGCTCCATTGGGGGCTTCCGTGGACCAGATAGTGGGCAGAATGCAGACACTGGTGATAGCAGTTCCCAAGGGCCGGATTCCCCTGAACTCACCCCTAGCACCGTCTAGCCCCCAACTGCAAGAACAGGGTGAGCCACCTCAACGTCATCATGTTTCTTGAGATTTTCTGGCCAGGTGTGCTCATTGGCCTCCATGTTATAGTTGTGACCATCTGCAGGTGAGACAAATCTCATACTTAGCCACAATCGTATGAGTTGAGAAAATATTGGCACTACTGTATATTTGATTAGGCAGTGTTTAAAAAACAATTTAAGACATAACTGGTTAAATCTGACAGAATTGAGAAAGTCAATTTAACAAGAATTGTGAAGTCAGACATTTGAAAATGCATCTTTGACCAGCATGGATGCTGTGCAACATTGTACTGTGATCCTTCAGTGTTACCTGTATATTATTATTATAAATTATTTTAATTATTTTGGTGTTCAGAGGACATTGATACTTCAAATGCAAAACTCTCGGAGCACTGTTTGTCTGCATGTTTGTTGACATATATTAGCGCAATTGTTTCTTCTCATAAAGGGCCAAACTGAAAGTAGTATGTAATGCTTTCATATTTATACTACAGTATTTCATGTAATATCTGGCATGGAAATTAAACACATCTTGTCTCATTACTCAATTTGTGATTTTTAAGGGCAAGTTAGCAAACATTTAGGCCAAATATTTGTATGAAATTCTAGGTTATAGTTTCTGCAAATATTTGACTTTATCTACTCCTTTTATTCTGTGCTGTACTCGTCCCACCTATTACTAGTACTTGTATTCATTTAATGTATAGAAAGGATTTAAGTATAGCATCAGCAGCAACTAGGATTATAAGTGAGGTATTTTGCTGAAACAACATGTGCATTATACAAAAGTCCATAATATCATATAGATTTAAGATTGCAAATCATAAGGTGATAATATTTAGTTCAGATGCAATTGTATTTTTGCTTGATATTGGACAACATGGTAGAGTATGGGGTGGTTGTTAGGCAAAGTATGTCTCTGGCCACTTTCATTGGTGATTCGTAAGAAAAATAAAAGGATGATCATAGAGTAATAACTGCTAACAGTGTTGTTAAGATAAACATGTGGGAATAAGAAGAACTTTATTGTGGATAATGTCATGCTAACAAGAGACTTCTCAGATTCAAATAATAATAATAATAATAATAATAATTTTTATTTATACAATATACATTGGAACATTTTTACACCATAAATTATATATGGTTTAAATCCACTATTATGCAAAGTGTTTCAGGCATAGTATGAAAGAGCCCTTGTGAGCAAAATGTTATCTATATAAGAGAATGTGTTTGTGTGTGTGTACAAGGTTGGAGGCCAGATACTTTTCAAAATGACACATGGGTGGTATAGGACTGTTATAGGCTGGTCAAAGCTCACCTTTAAGAAGGATCTGCTCTTATTCTGAATCCCAGAAACTCCTATGGAGTCTGAAATGGGGGTTTTGCCTTGCAGATAGTTTTCAACATTTCTTTAGCTACTCGACCACTATGACAAAGTCACTGATGTATAGTACAGTTGGATTTTGTTCTCAACTCACAATTGGGAATTCTGGGTTCGAATCCCAGGCAGGACAGAAATAGTTGGACACATTTCCTATACATAATGCTCCTCTTCACCTAGCAGTAAACAGGTACCCAGGAGTTAGTCAGCTTGTTGTGGGGTTGTATCCTGGGAAGGGTCAGTAATTTGACCTGGGGGGGGGGGCTGGGGAACCTCGATATGTGCCTAATATGTATATACACACTTGCTGCCTGTCTTCCTGACACAATGATTTAAAAAATAATAATTAAACAGAATTAAGATGTGGTACAGACTTTGCAAAGGTATTTGATAAATGTGACCATGGATTATTAGCCCACAAAACGAGTTTAATAGAAATAACAGGTAAAATAGGGCAATGGCTATTAAATTTGTCATCACACAGAAGGCAAAGAGTAAGAGTAACAGTCAATTAAATAAAATTGATTCTAAGCACAGTGAATAGCTCTGTACCTCAGGGGACAGTCCTTGTAATACTCCTTTTCCTTAGTCTCATATCAGATACAGTTAAAATACAAATCACAGTTTTGTGTCATCTTTTGCAGACGACTCAGAAATCAGCATGAAAATTACTCCTGTAGAAGACATTGAAAAGCTACAAACTAAAATTAATGAAGTTTTTGATTGGGCAGCAGAAAATAATATGATGTTTAACAGTGACAAATGGTTAGATAAATGGTTAGGTATGGTAAAGAAAATACAGGGTACTAAAAATCAAATCTGCCTGTAATAGGAAAGCAGTATGTTAAGGATCTGGGAATAATGATGTCTGACGACCTAACATTTAGGGAGCAAATATACCGTCAGCTAGAAATTGATAGAATGGATTACGAGAACCTTCAAATCCAGGGATCCCATCACAGTACTCATACTATTCAAATCACTTGTGCTGTCCTGTCTTGATAATAATACTCACTTATCCCATCAGAAGGAGGAGAGATTTATGAAATAAGAAGGGAATACAGAGACCATATATGGCATTCATAGAAATGATAAAGCATCTAAACTATTGGGATCATCTCAAAGCTCTCAAAATGAATTCTCTAGAAAAGAGATGAGTGATATCCTATAATATATACCAGGTACAAGGAAAATAATGAGGGGCCAGGTCCCAAATTTCACAGTAAAATAACATACTACACCGTAGAGTGAATGATATGGAAGGAAATGCAGAATAGAGCCAGTAAAGAGCAGAGGTGCCATAAGCACAATTAGAGAGCATTGTATAAACATCAGAGGCCCACAGTTGTTCAATATCCTCCCAGCAATTATAAGAAATATTGCCAGAACAAAAGTGACAGTTTAAACAAAAAAATGGACAGTTTTCTGCAAGAAGTGTTGGACCAATTGGGCTGTAATAGTTATGGGGCCTGCAGGCCACTCCAAGCAACAGCCTGTTGAACCAAGCTCTCACAAGTCAAGCCTGGCTCTGGGCCAGTCTTGGGGGAATAGAAGAACTTCCAGAACCCCCCCATCCAGATTCATAATATCCTAACTTATACACAATGTGCAATCCCAGCACTATTTTTTTAACCATGTTGTTACAATGTTACATCAAAGTAACAATTGTAAAAAATTTGTGATTATGTTGTGTGTTTGCTGGATTGAATGTTTAGAGAGAGAGAAAAAAGGGAGGGAGACAAAAGAGGAGATGGGAATTTTGGCATAGAGGGAAGGAGAGAGGAGAGGAGGGGTGGGGGGGAAGGAGAGTAGAGTGGATGAAGAGAAGAGAGGTCAGGGAAAGGGAGAGAGAGGGAGTAGAGGGATGGGAAGCAAATCCTGGGTATTGCCAGGTATTCCATCTGGGCCACAATATAGTTCCTGTTCTCACATGTTTTTCTGAAAATATAATCTTTTTAATCAGATACCTATGACCATATATTATCGTATGTTGCAACCCATCCTTCTGTTTAGATAGTACATTTTGTGACTGTGAACCATCGTACATATCCAGTGAACCATCCAGTCACAATATATTGATGTATTGGACCATTACATAGTAGAATTTTTGTATTATTCACTTTAAACAGTTAGGAACAAATATAGCTAAAACCCAAATTTAAATATTCCTAGGTCTAGTATTGCATATATATGTATTGTACTGTATTAGGCCTCAGATAGCATGTATTAAGCTTAGGATGGTTAGGTTTTATTAGCAACATAAATATAAAACCTTTTCCAGTTTGTCCAAATTCAGTAGTACCAAATTTTACTTTCTAATTGTCCATTACATTAATATATGTGCAATGGTCCACCTCGTTACTATAAGTAATATCTAAACAGGAGGATGGGCTGTATATTGTTAATTGGCAAGATAAGAGTTTATATTTTTATCTATATATTATATAGGAAAACACATTGACTGTTATTTAGCTATCTTTATTTGTAAAGTATAAAATAGACATTAATTTGCACTGCAGTAAAACTAAAGTCTTGCCTTGAATGGTGCTAAAATGTATTTTTTTTTAACTTAACTCACTTAAAGTACAGTTCTTGAATAAACTTAAATTTATCATAAAATACTAAGAAACCATTTTAAATAATCTAAATGTTATTTTAAACCAGCACATGAGTTCGGTCCGAACTTGCCAGACTTCTCTCTTCTTTAAACAAAGCTGTCTAAGTTTGATATATGAATAAAGTTATATCGATAATTTAATACCATTTAAATAATTACCATTATACATATGCTAAGGATAAATTTATGTGCATGTTTTATTCATGAGAAAATTGTAAAGTTAGAGTGTATTGTGTGTTTGGTGAACATTTTTATGGTGAGGTTACACATACAGTGATGGCTAATGCAGAATTCTTAAGCTTGCAGAAGGATGCAATTGTTATATTGCATTGATTATTGTAACTATTTGCTTATTGTAATTATCATCACTATAGCTAAACTATATTTTCACTTAATTAACATTTTCATGTTAGTCTCTGATAGGCATTAGGTTTGAGTTACTGAATATAGTTTAGATGATACTGCCTAGTTGGTCATCATATGACTATAGTATACAGTATACAGTGTATATATATATATATATATATATATATATATATATATATATATATATATATATATATATATATATATATATATATATGCAATATATATGCAATATATATATATATATATGTGGATTTTCTGCATATATATATATATATATATATATATATATATATATATATATGCAATATATATATATATATATGTGGATTTTCTGCATATATATATATATATATATATATATATATATATATATATATATATATATATATATATATATATATATATATATATATATATATATATTGTCACATACATGTACATTGGGTCCAGAGCAGGAAAGTTATGGTGATAGTGAAGCCTTGCATACCTTGAAAATCTATTGTAGTGTCTTCCATCACTAGATACAGGTATTTCTTTATGAATCAATCAACTATTTTTCTTTTCAAAGTATATATATAATTATATATATATATATATATATATATATATATATATATATATATATATATATATATATATGTCGTACCTAGTAGCCAGAACGCACTTCTCAGCCTACTATGCAAGGCCCGATTTGCCTAATAAGCCAAGTTTTCATGAATTAATTGTTTTTCGACTACCTAACCTACCTAACCTAACCTAACCTAACTTTTTCGGCTACCTAACCTAACCTAACCTATAAAGATAGGTTAGGTTAGGTTAGGTAGGGTTGGTTAGGTTCAGTCATATATCTACGTTAATTTTAACTCCAATAAAAAATAATTGACCTCATACATAATGAAATGGGTTGATTTATCATTTCATAAGAAAAAAATTAGAGAAAATATATTAATTCATGAAAACTTGGCTTATTAGGCAAATCGGGCCTTGAATAGTAGGCCAAAAAGTGAGTTCTGGCTACTAGGTACGACATATATATATATATATATATATATATATATATATATATATATATATATTAGTATATTTTGGTAGCAGTCTTTCCTGTAGACATATATTATTAAATATGACCGAAAAAGTAAGATTAATAATTCTAACACAAATTTTCTCTATCTTTCTTACGTTTCTTTTCACTGTTGACGGTAATTCAAAGATCAATTCTCCAAAATTCATTTTTATTGAATTTTAAATTTCAATAATTTTCATTTCAATAAAAATGAATTTTGGAGAATTGATCTTTGAATTACCATCAACAGTGAAAAGAAACGTAAGAAAGATAGAGAAAATTTGTGTTAGAATTATTAATCTTACTTTTTCGGTCATATTCATATATATATTCATATATATATTCATATATATATATATATATATATATATATATATATATATATATATATATATATATATATATATATATATATATATATATATATAATTTGACATTTCAAGAGATTTTTGAATAAGCGAGGTGTGACTGTTTCCACAACAAACTCACTCTAGATGTGACGGCACTTCCAGGCTTCTATGTCAGCCATGATGTCATCACTTCAGCCCACCACTGCATTGTTAATTATTATCTCTTCATAATGTAGAGATTTTATTTCCCTCTAGATATCACCTTGGCAGCAGCACTGGGCGAGCATACAGGGGGCAGCAAAACCCAACCCTACTATGGGCAGCCTCCAGTACCTGGTAACTGTAAGCTTCACTTCAACATCTAAAATTTTAGCTCACCTCCTTCCTTGACTTTGTAATGAACATAATGTTTAAATATAGTATTGTAGCTTGGTATTTGCATCAGTGTTTCATATACAAACTGCATCATTAATATGTTATCAGATGTTACACATAAGTTGTAAAGAAGCTATATATATGATCTTATATATATTTACATATAATTAATCTCCTTTTACTAAGACATTGCAAAAGAAGTTTTCTTTAGGAGATTGCCTAGCCCTGCCAGATGGGTGTTGCCCCCTGAAGCTCGCAAGTGGTCAGCCTTGTGCAGTACCACTTTCAATCCTCGAGCAGACTCATCCCCATCAACATGATTTGAGCAAATAAAATTTAAGTTTCCTGATTAGTTCACAAATGCTTTTAAGACTGCATCCATGTTTCGTCTATAGGTGAAAACTGTATAAAAAGTAATAGCATTTGTTAAATTTTCTTATTGTTCAAGCTATACTTTCTAAAGAAAAAAAGCTTGCAGCTAGGCTTTTTTACAATATAATATACTGTATACTGAGCACAGTAAAATAGCCTTTGATTAGATATGACATAACTAAGGCAACATTTTGAATCCAAAGTAAATGAACTGTAACAGACTGAGAACAAGGCTGAGCGACTAGTGCTGGTGCCTCTATTCTCCTTCACACCCTGCATGTTAGAACTTATGGGACCAAACCAAAGGTAGTTGCTACACAGGGAGGGTGGGAATTGGTGAGTGCAAGTAAATACTCTCTCTAGGAGTTTTCCAGAGAAACATGAGGTTAGGTAACCATACCTAAACCTAATTTCTTAAGGAAACTAATAACAAATATTTGATAAAAGTGTTAATATCAAATGTTTGGTATGCACCACAGCAACAGCAAAAGCTGGAAAAAAAATTAGACTAATTAAAATCAGTTCTAATAATCAAACATTGTTAGGTATGAACCAAAAATTAAAGTTTGGGGGCACTGGTTTTTAGTAGCTTAGTTAACCTAAATCTAAGGATAATTATTGTTAGAAATGAATATTACAGAGCAAATTATTTTTTAAGAATTATATTGTCCATGGCTTGTTGAGGTTATGGATATGCAAGACAGCATAACTTACCCTGTATTATGCAAATGAATATAATAGGGGGTACATAGATAGGTAAATATTGTTTTTTCTCATAAAAGTAGTTTTTTGCTACAATGTTGAGCCTGTTATATAAACTTCTGTATTCATATGCAGATTCTTTTTCAGTGACTAAAAGTAGATTGCCAGACACTTTGATGCAAGGGGCTTCTTGGCAGTGATATTATAGATCAAAATAATGATGATACAATAGTTATTTATATAATGTTTCATTTTCAGAAGTGACTTATGTCAAGTTCCAGAGGGAATCTGATTGTGTGTAAATGAGATTTACATCTACAGTGCTGTACATCTAGGTTTTCCACTGAATAGCCACATTTGGCTCAACTATAAGATTATTTCACATATTGTCATTTAAAGACTTCAAGGTGATTTATTACACAATTGTATATTATTACGGTATACAGATTATCAAAATTCTGCCTAACTTTATAGAATAAATTATTTAAAGTTAAGGTTGCTGTTCAATTGTTTAAAACATGTCTGGCAGAATATAAGCAGTACAATAAGTAGAAATTGTATTTATGCAAAATCTACACAAATTTAACAATTAAAACCAAATATTTTTTATTTCCTCAAGCACATTATAAATGTTGTACAGGTCATATATGGTCATCATGTGCTGAGTAGGGAAGAGCTGATTCCATGTGCAAAGTTAGCAAACTTTGTATTAAAAACTAATTTGTACTTTGTATTAAAAACTTTTAATACTAAGATATTAAAAAATTTGATTTATGTCTTTAACAAAAGCATAAACTAATGCAAATCTCATCAGCAATCCCATTATAAACATTGTGCCTGAGTTGATTAAGATACTTTAGTCTATAATCATAAAATGGTGGTCCTACAGTTGGATATTTGTTGCTAAGCAAATGCTACTCAAAGTAACTCAGGGGCAAATTTTCCAATATATAGGAAAAATTTACCTCTTGAAGACTGTAACTGGTAGTGCAATGTACTCAATTTCTGTGCACCCTAAAATGCCAATATTTATTGAAAATCAACCTCATTTGAGAAATTTATACCCAAAGATTGGGGAAGAGGGATTTTGTGAAGAAGCATTAATTAAAATGGGTCAACAGTTCGATACAGTACTGACTCAGATCTGTGTGGCTCATTAGAATGTTACTATGACGTGGGAAACTGAAATGTTAGTGAATTTCATGTATTTCACTAACTATGCTTTTTAAGGTGTCGCATAATAGAAGTGTCAATGATGTTTACACATGAGTAGTTTGTACGCTAATGCATTGGTTGTTCTCTTTATTGTTGATCTATCATCTCTGCTTTTCAATTTGTACTATTGCCATAACCATTCACTGCATACTCAGGGGCACGCATGAGGCAGCAACGACTTTCCTCCCAGCTGCCTCATCACATCAGACATAGGAACAACACCAGTTATCGGGATTTGGGATTTTCGTCCAGGTTAGATGCAAACTTGATGATTCCGATCACTGGCCAGATAGTGTAAATGAATTATACATATTTCTTAGGACTTGTTAGAACAGTAGAAAGACTACTAGGGAATTTCAGCCCATCCTTCAATAATGATAATACTTATAGCAACTATTTGGTCATGTACAAAAATGGAATGTTGGATAAAAAAAAAGCCATGTAATGTACTACTGAATTAGTTCATGTAATAAAAAATTAGGAAAACAACTAAAGAACCTCACCTAACCTGTCCAAGGCAAAAATTAGCAATCCTAGGCCTAATATATGCTGACTTAGTCCTAATTACTCCCTTAAGGTCTCCACTTGTCATGGAGAGGGAGCTTATGTGCAACTCTCTGGGACTGGTGGGAGTTGCCATGGCCCCCTCTCCTGCCTTTTTCTGGGCACTTTACATGTGAAGAGGACCAATGTAGGGAACTTGCTTGGGTCAACAGACCACCCACTGGAGGGGTTGCCAATGAGGGACTGCCCTTGGAGGTTGGTAGAATGTCTGAGTTGGGGCAAGAGGGTCTTTACACTGGTGTGGGAGAATGTACCTGTTAAAAAGGGGAGCACCACTTGGGATGATGCACCCTTTCCTGCACCGGCCAGCACTCAGCCTTCCTTGCTGCCCTGGTAGGTGGTATCCTTTGGCTCTGAAGCCCAACCTTTTCAAAAAATGATGCATGGTAACTGAAACAACTTATCAAACACATGCTCATGAGGGTGTGCACCAGGCTCCCTAGTCGGACAGTGATGGAAGATCAGGCTCCATAACCCTGACTATTGTAAGGGTACTGGTGAAACGACGGAAAATATATTAGTTTATGCTCTTAATATGCTCAATAATAAATAGCACCCAAATCCTTCTCTTCCTTATTTTTAGCACATGTACATTACTTTAAAGAAACACCTCAAACACAAGAGTAACCACATGGGGCCAGTAGTACCATATTTTTTAATTTGTGGGACTTTAAAAACAATCAGAATGCATACATTACATATACTGTATTAAAAGACACAGGAAACGGGACCTAATACAACAGTAAATAACCTCTCGTTCACCAATTTTGTTAATTTTTATATTTCATTTTAAGTGTTTGGAAGTATGGTAAATTGAGCATTGGAAAATGTGTATGCTTCTGTGTGTGTAAAGTCTTCCCATGCATTTCTGTGAGAGTCCCTGCACCCCACGAGGACAGAGAAGGGCTAGATTCCACACACACAGGGTGTGGTGTGTGTGCTTGTGAGGTTATTTACCTCAGTTATATCAATGTATAGTACTGTACAATCAATCATCTAGTGAGCGAGAGGTTATTTACGTTATTTTATGTGAGCGAGAGGTATTATGTCCCATTTCCTGTGTCTTTTAATAAATGTAATGAAAGCACTCTGTCAAGTCCCACCAGTTCGAAAATATGGTACCAGCCCCATGTGGTTACTCTCGTGTTAGAGGTGTTTCTTTATAATTTAAAGTAACGTACATGTGCTAAGAGTAAGGAAGAGGAGGATTTGTGTGATTTTTATTAGTTATATTTAGAGCATAAACTAAGAAACTTTCCATCAGTTCATCCCCCTACCCTTACGCTATTTTGGCCCAGACCTGGCTTCTTCATTGGCTAGCCCAACTGATTCTCTTCATTCGCCTCCATCTTCCTTGGCAGGGTCAAACCCCCAAGCCTCCACTGGTGACTACCTCATCACCTGGAGTGGCTCCATATTTAGCTGTGACAACTGTGCATTTACCCCCCCCCCCTCTTCTTAATGAGGTACCATGGTGCCATAACCACACTTGAAAATGCACGATTCCATCAAACACTGCTACATAGCATAGTCATTCTCCCACACCATATTGTAACACTGCGATAATATATCTTTCCCCAAGGCAAGATGCCAGGTCTGCTGTCTTAACATTTTCTCTGATACAACTTGTGTCCATACGTTGCATCGTGTTACTTTTCAGTTCCTCAGTTCCACAACCATTTTGAAGCCTTAAACCCTGACACCTCCACCAGCTCTCCTTCTTCTGCTCCTCTATGATCTGAGGCTAGGGATGTTCTTCAAGAATCACTGATTAGCATTTCCACCCTTGTCTTCCAGTCTTCTACCCACATATTTGCATAATTTTTCCACCTCCTCACTCTTCTATATCCACTGTGACCTTCAACTTTTGACCTCATCTTTCTTTGCAGCTCTTCCTTCTCTTTTGGCCCTCCTGACAAATGTCCGTCCAGGCTGATATCCATCTTCCTCCCAGCCATCTTCATGTCATCCACTCTCGTTCTCCCTTCCTACTTAAGACTGCAGAGGCTGTCGCACTGTACATGGGTACTTGCATGCTTGTGTTCGAGTCAGAACCATAAACCTGGTTCATTTCCATCTTCCTTCCCAGCTGGTTACCTTAGTCCTTACCCTAATTTCCACCTCTCTTTGTTCTTGCATCTCCTCCCATCTCGGTATCAGAATCAGCTGATCTTACTATGGAAGTTCCCTTAACACTTGTTAATAACTCTGGTGATGTCCCTGATCCAGTGCTCGCTGCTGTTTGTCCTTTACTCAGCACTACTTGATCAACCACTACTATCAACCTCCACTCCCTGGCTCAACCATCTTTGCTGGATTTACCTACGCCCACTCACCCTGATTTCACCGAACCTGCTCCTGATCTTCCCTAGTACCCTGCATTCCTCTTTACCTTAGTTTTTCTCAATTATTGCTGTTTTCTGTTCTTTACCATGTCTTCTCCAATGGAATATGCATGGTCTTTATGCCAATTTTAATGAACTGCAACTTTAAAACTCTTTGGCACTCAACCTGGTCACTTCCATGGCTATTCGTTTCTCTCCTCCCCCTCTGTCAATTGCCGGAACTCCTAACTCTGCTGTTCTCTTGATCTGAAATAGTATTCCATTTGTCTCCTACTTCTTCAAACACTCATTCCTCTGCCATCCCTGTCTTTGTGAGTAAATGGAATACCTTCTGATCCATCATCTTTCATCCACATATTCCACTTTCACTTTCTGATCATAAACACCTCCTGGACTCATTACTGGAGCCTGTGCTCGTTTTAGATGATTTTAACTATTGGAATGCCCTCTGTGGTGGTGAGCTGACAAATACTGAGGCCATCTTCTAAAACCTTTCGTCCTCTCTTCTCCAGTGTCTGTCCTCAATTCTGGTGAGCCGACTCATGTTGACTCACACACTTGTATCCTTGCTTGTGTTGATCTTTCTCTCTGCTGCTCTTCCATTTACATAAACCTAATGTGGAAGGTCCTCAACAACCTCCAAAATTTACCCATTTCTGGCAAACCGGGAGTCCCCCTTATATTTGACAATATTAGGACTACACGAGTAGTCCTGTCAGGTGGCTCATCAGGGACGGATCCTAGCCCGCCTTTTGAGGTCTAATCTCCGTTTTCGGCGACCCACCTTAACATATAAAAGGGGGTGACGCCGAGGAAGATAAGACTTGCGTCCCTACCAAAACGAAAAAGGTCACATAAGGTGACTTTGTCCTCTCTTCTCCAGGGAGAGTATGACCGTGTACTCCTTTGCTTTCCTTATTCAGAGCAGACCTTTAGCGAAACATATGAAAGGCTGTATTAGTATGCCAAGAAGTAAAAATTTCCAGTTAAATATATGAACTCAAAACAAAAATCGATGTAATGTCAGTATGGTTAATATATGTCTCGTGGTTCTTAAAATATCATTACCTCTCTCATCTCAACCTGGCTTTCACTCATGTTACAGCATGACTGATATCTTAAGTGATTTGGAGGTTTACATTCATATTGCTTTTGCTGTGAATACCTTCAACAATGTCATTCTTCGTTGATCTGGAAAAGGTTTGTGACACCACCTGGAAATACAGTATCTTATCTCGACTACATTCATTTGGCCTTCATGGCCATGTCCCACTCTTCCTTCAGAGATTACTCTCTCATCATTCATTTAAAGTGAGATTTGGTACCACTTTCTCTGACTTTTCAACAATATGAAGGTTTTTCCCTAAGGCAGTGTTCTGAGCATTGCTCTTTTCATGGTTGCCTTAAATGGACTTCCTTTCTCCCTTTCCTCTGGCAGTTTCTCAGCATTTTATGTTGATCTCATTTTCTGATGTTGCAGTGACAACTCCCCTTTCCCAGCCATATTGGTGTTAACTTAAATGAACATGCAGACACTGTCGCTAAGGAGGCCATTTCACTTGTCTTCTTTCCCAAAAAGATATTCCTTATTCAGATTTCTACCCAGTCATTCATTCCTCAGTTATTCATTAACTATTGGTAGTTATTGATTTGGCATTATGGGTAACAAGCTGCTGACTCTTTAAAAGTAACCCATCTCCTTGGCCGTCCTCCTACCACTGTAATATAGTGGGAAACAATTCTGGTTAGGTTGCTTATTGGCCACACATGCTTAACTCATACGGATTTAATGGAACACCATCTTGCTCCCTAATGTCCAAATTGTATAGTCCCACTTAGTTATGCAACTGCTAGTAGAACGGCCCCAATTTTCAGATCAATGATACATCTTATCTAATGTTCATCAGGGTCACTTGCCCCATGACAGAATCCTTGGTGGATCCAGTTCCTTTGATGTCGCTCAGCTTATGTTCTTTTGTTTTCGTAATGACACCCCGAAGTAATACTTAGCATCTTTTGAAAATCCAGCGACACTGACGAATCTACATAGATTTCCTGGCTTGGCGCCTTCTTTTGATAATTACGAAGTCCTACTTTAGTACATATGTATGCTATACTAGTCATAGGAAAGTTTGAGTTTGATTTATGACATTTTTCATGTGCTTCAAAATTAATTATACAAAAAGTTAAAAAAAAAAAAATCCATTTGCCTATGTTCAACTAAATATTGTAGTTGCAAAAAGTACTATCATTTTTGGAGATGGGTTGGGGAATTTACATGTATATCCATTGCAAGTTATAAAAACTGCCTCATTGATTAGAACAATAGTGGTTGTTGACACTGGCACTGGTGGCCCCATTTTTTTGACAGCTCCTCTTTTTTTTTTCTTACAGTTTTCAGTGAATGCAGGTTATAATAGGCAGGCTAACCCAAGGCAAACTTATCTTTCCTTTTAAAACAAATACTAAGTACTTAATTGAAATCTATTTAAAAGAAACACTACATTTGCTAACAGTTTAGAGAATATATGAACAGGAACAAATATACAACATAACAAATTATTTAAAATTTTTGTTAAAAAGTAAAGTACAGTACTGTAGAAAAGTTTACCTAAGGTAACTTGCATAATTATATCCTGGTATCTGAATATTGTAACCACAAGGATCCATTATTAGTGAGCTATCAGTGCTTGGAATAAATTATAAATCATTTGTTTATTTATTTATATATATATATATATATATATATATATATATATATATATATATATATATATATATATATATATATATACATACATACATACATACATACATACATACACACACACACACACACACACACACAAGAAGACCTGGACAAACTAAGTATATGGAGCACCACTTGGCAAATGGAATTTAATGTTAATAAATGTCATGTTATGGAATGTGGAATAGGAGAACATAGACCCCACACAACCTATATATTATGTGAGAAATCTTTAAAGAATTCTGATAAAGAAAGAGATCTAGGGGTGGTTCTAGATAGAAAACTATCACCTGAGGACCACATAAAGAATATTGTGCAAGGAGCCTATGCTATGCTTTCTAACTTCAGAATTGCATTTAAATACATGGATGGCGATATACTGAAGAAATTGTTCATGACTTTTGTTAGGCCAAAGCTAGAATATGCAGCGGTTGTGTGGTGCCCATATCTCAAGAAGCACATCAACAAACTGGAAAAGGTGCAAAGACATGCTACTAAGTGGCTCCCAGAACTGAAGGGCAAGAGCTACGAGGAGAGGTTAGAGGCATTAAGTATGCCAAAACTAGAAGACAGAAGAAAAAGAGGTGATATGATCACTACGTACAAAATATTAACAGGAATTGATAAAATCGACAGGGAAGATTTCCTGAGACCTGGAACTTCAAGAACAAGTGGTCATAGATTTAAACTAGCTAAACACAGATGCAGAAGAAATATAAGAAAATTCACCTTCGCAAATAGAGCGGTAGACAGTTGGAACAAGTTAAGTGAGAAGGTGGTGGAGGCCAAGACCGTCAGTAGTTTCAAAGCATTATATGACAAAGAGTGCTGGGAAGACGGGACACCACGAGCGTAGCTCTCATCCTGTAACTACACTTCGGTAATTACACTTAGGTAATTACACACACATAGTCTCAAATTGGAGACGGTACAGAAAAATTAGGAAAGGCGGTGGCATTGCTGTGCTGGTGAAAGAACACCTAAAGGTGAACAAAATAATGATTGTCAATCCACGAGAAGTTGACGTAATAGCACTAGAGATCTGCCATGAGGATGATAAACTAATGATCATAAATGCATATAGTCCACCGCCAAGCAACACATGGACAAAGGAGGAGCTAGATAGTAAACGAGAGGGTCTTGTAACAATAATGAGAGAGATTATAGTAAGAGTGGATAAAGATAGATCAAGACTGTTGATAGTCGGTGACTTCAACTTGAAATCCATATACTGGGAAGCATATGAAGCTAGAACAGAGGATTTTTGGACCTGTAGATTTGTAGACCTCATCCTGGAAACATTCTTGTATCAACATGTTAAACAAGCTACGAGGATGAGGGAAGGGGACGTTCCCTCTATGCTAGATTTGATATTTACCAGGAAGGAGGAAGAGATATTTGACATTCAGTACCTTCCTCCCTTGGGTAAAAGTGACCATATCCTTTTGGGAATAAAGTATGCAATGCATTATAACCTGGAAGAAAATAAGGAGGTTGAAGCAGTTGAAAAACCTGACTTCAGAAGAGGACATTATGGCGACCTTAGAATATTTTTTAGTGAATATAATGAGATGTATGTCAAGTTTTGTGAAATATGTGATAAAGGCATAAAAAAGTTTATAACAAAGCAGAGATGCAGAACTAGGAAACAGGTTTGGTTCAACAGAAATTGCGAAAGGGCCAGAGACTAAAAGACACAAAAATGGAATCTATATAGGAAGAGGTCAAACCCCCAAACATGACAGTGATACAAATATGCGAGAAAGAACTACACGGCAGTGAGGAGAGAGGCAGAAAGAAATTTTGAAAAAGGGATTGCAGACAAATGTAAAACAGAATCAGGTCTATTCTATAAATTCATAAACAACAAATTGCAGGTAAAGGATAATATTCAGTGGTTGAAAATGGGAAATAGATTCATGGAAAATTAAAAGGAAATGTGTGAAACATTAAATGAAAAGTTCCAAAGTGTGTTTGTACAAAATGAAATCTTCAGGGAACCAGACACAATAAGACTTCTAGAGAACAACATAGAGCACATAGAAGTGTCTAGAGACAAAGTGGAAAAAATGCTCAAGGAGCTAAGTAAGAACAAAGCATTTGGTCCAGATGGAGTTTCACCATGGGTTCTGAGAGAACGTGTACCTGAGCTCAGCATTCCACTTCAACTGATTTTTCAGGCATCCCTGTGTACAGGAGTTGTAGCTGATGTTTGGAAAAAGGCTAACATAGTTCCAATCTACAAAAGTGGCAGCAGAAAAGACCCCCCTCAATTATAGACCTTTATCATTGACAAGTATAATAGTCAAAATATTGGAAAAAATAATTAAAACTAAATGGGTAGAACTCCTGGAGAAAAATGATATACTGTAATATCAGACAGACAGTACGGTTTTCGATCTGGAAGATCCTGTGTAACAAACTTATTCAGCTTCTATGATCGAGCCACAGAGATTTTACAGGAAAGAGATGGTTGGGTTGACTGCATCTATCTGGACCTAAAAAAAAAGTTTTCGACAGAGTTCCAGATAAGAGGTTATTCTGGAAACTGGAACATATTGGAGGGGTGATAGGTAAGCTTCTAACATGGATGAAAAATTTTCTGACAGAAAAATGAGGGCCATAATCAGAGGCAATGTCTCGAATTGGAGGAATGTCACGAGTGGAGTACCACAGGGTTCAGTTCTTGCACCGGTAATGTTCATTGTCTACATAAACGCTCTATCAGTTGGAATTCAGAATTATATGAACATGTTTGCTGATGATGCTAAGATAATAGGGAAGATAAGAAACCTAGATGATTGTCATGCCCTTAAAGAAGATCTTAACAAGAGTGTATGGAGCACCACTTGGCAAACTGAATTTAATGTGAATAAATGCCATGTTATGGAAAGTGGAATAGGAAAACATAGACCCACACAACCAATAAATTATGTGTGAAATCTTTAAAAAATTCTGATAAAGAGATTCTAGGGGTGGTTTTAAATAGAAAACTATCACATAAGGACCACATAAAGAACATCATGGAAGGAGTCTATGCTACATTTTCTAATTTCATAATTGCTTTTAAATACATGGAAGGTGAATTTAAATACACCATCCATGTATTTAAATACAGTACTTGCTTTCAATTCATGAACTAAAGAAATTGTTCACGACTTTTGTTAGACCAAAGCTGGGATATGCAGTTGTTGTATGGTGCCCATATCTTAAAAAGCACATCAACAAATTGGGAAAGGTGCAAAGACATGCAAATAAATAGCTCGCAGAACTGAAGGACAAGAGCTATGAGGAAAGGCAATAAATATGCCAAAACTAGAAGATAGAAGAAAAAGAGGTGATATGATCACTACGTACAAAATAGTAATGGGCATTGATCAAATTTGTGGGGAAGAATTCCTGATACCTGAAATTTCAAGAACGAGAGATCATAAATTTAAAGTAGCTAAACAAAGCTACCAAATAAATATAAGAAAATTCACTTTCGCAAACAGAGGGTAGAGGGTTGGAACAAGTTAGGTGAAAAGGTGGCGGAGGCCAAAACCGTCATTAATTTCAAAGCGTTATATGACAAAGAGTGCTGGGAAGACGGGACACCACGAGCGTAGCTCTCATCCTGTAATTACACTTGGGTAATTACACACACACATGCACACTCACAGTGACACCTCCAAAATCTTGATTACATCATTCTGGACTTGATCTAGTTTTCCAGAAATTTTTTTCACTATATATATCAGGAAACTTTCTGGATTTTCTTATAGAAAGTGATACAATGTTTCTTTATGCATATTTAAATGCACAAATAATACAGCATATAAATCATAATTTGATGTGCTTATATAATAATTATGCTGGATAATAAAAAAAATAATTAGGTTCATTTTTCTTTTTGTAGCACTAGTTGGCTTGTTAACTCTGAGGCAGCAAAATGCAGTTATACTATTGCAGTACTGTCATACCATCTTTAAAACTTCTGCAGTCACTCTGAACTGGTGTTGAAGTTCTCAATGCACATGGTTAATAGTATTCTTTTAGCACAGACTGCAACTGTGCATTGCCAACAGCCAACTCCAAGTTACAGTGCTACATAGATCACTGGAACACATCATCTAAATCCTCATTCTTGGAAGGTTTCAATGCTTTTATGTCATTCCTCTTTCCACCACTGCTCTCAATTTTATTCATAAACTATATGATCTAGTGTACTTGCGTTGCTTTTATTTTGTCAGAAACAGTACTAGTAACTATGCCAGCCACGATCATGTTTTTATAATAACTCTGCCTTATTATACATGGTAATGGAGTTCCTGTTGCCCTTATCTGATACTCATATTATTACTGCATGACAAGCTTTGATGTGCAAATAATGATTTATCAGAAGATGAAAAGCCAGTGAAAATAAAAGGTCAGATTGCACTCACACACACGGAAAATACACAGCTCGTATGCATGCCCTAACAGGTCTGGATGCCTTGGAAAAATCATCATATAAACTCGTTTGTACAATTTATAGTACAGTACAAGCATAACAAAACATTTCTAAAATATAAATACATTTTTTGAATACTGTATGTGTATTTAAAAATAAAGAAGCAAGAATATCAAATAAAAAGAAAATAAATACAATATAATGGAAATCACTTTACATGTTGAATCAACAACTTGAATTTTCACTGCTTTCCCCTCCAGAATCTGGATTTGTTTTTGAGAAATCCAAATTTTGGAGGGGAAATTTGGTGAGCAGATTTAGTCCATTGTTTAGAGGGATCTGTTATACAGAGGTCCTGATTTGGGAGGGTGCACTGTATATAAGGTAGCTAGGCTAATAGCCAGAGTTACCTAACAAGCTGAATGTCATTAAAAATTTGTCAGAAATGTAAACTTTTATATATATTATTCAATTTAATAAAATAACATGCAAATTTAACATATTTAATTTAGCAACCTTATCTAAATACTGTAATATATATGTGTGTGTGTGTGTAATATATATATATATATATATATATATATATATATATATACACACACACAAACACAGTACTGTATATATAAATATATAAATGTGAAGATGCCAACATTGACGACACTGCTCAAAACGCCACCCCCACTACACCTGATTAATCTTTGTATGTACTTCCCACCCTTTCTGCTTTACTCTTCACCCCTTTATGCCTTCTTTACTCTTCACCTATTTGTATTTGTATGTACCTGACCCCCCTATTGGTATAAATCCAATATGCCCAGTATACTGTACTTCCATCACTTAAGAATGAACCTTGTAGGCTCGAAACGCTGTGTAAATTTACAGTAAGTGTAATGATTCTACAGTTAATTATTCTTTTAGTTTACCTGTACAGCATACCTGTACATTACAGACAGATGTAATAGAACACATGATGTCTGAGTCTGAGCAGAGGTTGCTCAGACCCCTGAGTGGAGTCCTGCAGGGGTCAATCCTTGGACCAATACTGTTTCTGATATATGTAAATGATCTCCCAGAGGGTATAGAATCGTTTCTCTCAATGTTTGCTGATGATGCAAAAATTATGAGGCGGATTGAAACAGAGGATGATAATAGGAGGATACAGGACGATCTAGACAGACTGAATGAATGGTCCAACAAATGGCTGCTAAAGTTTAAATCGAGTAAATGCAAAGTAATGAAACTAGACTGTGGAAACAGGAGGCCAGACAGAAGATACAGAATAGGAGATGAAGTACTTAATGAAACGGAAAGAGAGAAAGAGCTACGAATTGATATCACACCAAACCTGTCTCCTGAAGCCCAAATAAAAAGAATTACGTCTGCAGCATATGCGAGGCTGGCTAACATTAGAATAGCCTTCAGGAACCTGTGTAAGGAATCGTTTAGAATCTTGTGCACCACATACGTAAGACCAATCCTGGAGTATGTGGCCCCAGCATGGAGTCCATACCTTGTTGAGCACAAGACGAAGCTGGAAAAAGTTCAGAGGTATGCCACTAGACTGGTCCCAGAACTAAGAGGCATGAGTTACGAAGAAAGGCTGCGGAAAATGCACCTTACGACACTAGAAGACAGAAGAGTGAGGAGAGACATGATCACCACCTACAAAATCCTCAGGGGAATTGACAGGGTAGACAAGGATAAACTATTCAACACTGGCGGTACACGAACAAGTGGACACAGGTGGAAACTGAGTACCCAAATGAGCCACAGGGACATTAGAAAGAACTTTTTCAGTGTCAGAGTAGTTAACAGGTGGAATGCATTAGGCAAAGATGTGGTGGAGGCTGACTCCATACACAGTTTTAAATGTAGATATGATAGAGCCCAGTAGGCTCAGGAATCTGTACACCAGTTGATTGACAGTTGAGAGGCAGGCCCAAAGAGCCAAGCACAATTAGGTGAGTACATAATCTCCACACTAGAAATAAATATCTCTTTGATATCCCCAGAGTCAAACTGCAATACTACTGTTTATTTATTTATTTATTTATGCATATACAAGAATGTACATAAGGAATGTGAGGATACAATTATGGTAATTACAGTCTTGTAAAGCCACTAGCACGCGCAGCGTTTCGGGCAGGTCCTTAATCTAAGAAAATTTTAAGGAGGTAAATACTTGCAAAATTTATAGACAAAAAAATGATAACAGATTACATGGAATGAAAAAAAAAAAAAGATGAGAGAAAATTATAGGTACAGTATATTAAAGCACATAGGTAGCTATGATTGATTGCAATGACAGCTTAAAATGGTAGTTGACAACAAATTGGTAGGCACAATACAGCAGAAACAATATAAGATTGATTGCAATGACAGCTTGAATGGTAGTTGACAAAAATTGGTAGTCACAATACAGCATATGGCTAGCACATAAAAGAAGACAGCAATGAACACAATGATAAGGTTGTTTGATATTACATAAAAATTAGGAGATTGGGTACCACTAGGTACAGAGCAAATTTAAAGCTCAGTGTAGGAAACTAAATAGATGAAGTTAGGTACTTTTTGGTTTTGCTTTTAAATAAGGCAAAAGTTTTACAGTTTTTCAATTCACTAGGGAGTGAGTTCCATAGACTAGGTCCCTTAATTTGCATAGAGTGTTTACACAGATTAAGTTTGACCCTGGGGATATCAAAGAGATATTTATTTCTGGTGTGGTGATAATGGGTCCTATTACATCTGTCCAGGGAGAGTTTCAGAGCATGGTTTGCATTTAAGAACAGGGTTTTGTAAATGTAGTTGACACAAGAGAATGTGTGGAGGGAGTTAATATTTAGCAAGTTTAGAGATTTAAACAAGGGAGCTGAGTGTTGTCTGAAAGCAGAGTTAGTTATTATTCTGATAGCAGATTTTTGCTGTGTGATGATGGGCTTAAGGTGGTTTGCAGTGGTAGACCCCCATGCACAGATACCATAATTAAGATAGGGGTAGATTAGTGCATAATATAGTGAGAGGAGAGCAGAGTTAGGAACATAATATCTGATTTTGGAGAGTATACCAACTGTCTTAGAGACTTTCTTAGTTATGTGTTGAATGTGGGTGCTGAAGTTGAGTCTCTTGTCTAGGAATAGGCCAAGAAACTTGCCATCATTTTTATTACTGATGTTAATGTTGTCTATCTGTAGCTGAATTGCATTTGATGATTTGCTTCCAAATAAGATGTAGTAAGTCTTTTCGATGTTTAATGTTAGTTTGTTCGTTGACATCCATAAGTGGACTTTTTTTAATTCATTATTCACAACATTATTTAGTGTATGTGGGTTGAGGTTTGAGTAGATAAGGGTAGTATCGTCAGCAAACAATATAGGTTTGAGAATATTAGAGACATTAGGCAGATCGTTTATATATATAAGAAATAGAAGAGGTCCTAAGATGCTGCCCTGTGGCACTCCAACGGTAATTGGTAGAGTGGAAGAAGTTGTATCATTGATGGTTACATATTGGTGTCTGTCACTAAGATAGGATCGGATGTAGTCAAGGGCAAGGCCTCGGATTCCATAATGCTGGAGTTTAAATAAGAGGTAGTTGTGATTAACAGTATCAAAGGCTTTTCTTAGGTCAATGAAGAGTCCAATCGGAAACTCATTTTTGTCAAGGGCTGAGTAGATAATGTCAAGGAGACTAATGATTGCATCATTGGTACTCTTTTGGGACCGGAAGCCAAACTGGCAGGGGCTGAGTATGTCGAATTTTACGAGGTAGGAATAGAGCTGTTTGTAAATAATTTTTTCAAATATTTTTGATAGAATGGGTAGATTTGATATTGGTCTATAATTGTTTATGTCCGCCGGATTGCCCCCTTTATGGACTGGCGTTACTCTTGCTTTTTTGAGGATATCAGGGAAGGTGTGACACTCTATAGATTTGTTGAACAGTAGTGCTATGGGTAGGGCAAGGGCATGGGAGGCTCTCTTGTACACAATGGACGGAATTTCACTGGTGTTCCCTGCCTTGGTTTTTAGAGAGTGTATGATGGACACAACATCTGCCGGGCTGATTGGTGAAAGGAGAAGAGAGTTTGGATAGCTGCCTGAGAGATATGTGTTAATATGTGTCTGAGTCTGTGGGATTTTACTGGCAAGATTAGCACCAACCGATGAAAAGAAACTATTAAATTCATTTGCCATTTCTAAATCAGTTGACGGTATATCCCCATCCTTGTAGAGTTTTATTTGGTTATGTGAGTGTTGTTTAGTTCCTAGGATACTAGAGATAGTTTTCCAAGTGTTTTTCATGTTGCCTTTTGCTTCATTGAATCTATTCACATAATATGCAAGTTTTGCCTTTCTTATGATACTGGTAAGCATTGATGAGTACCTTTTAGCTACTTCCTTTGAAACTAGGCCAATCCTAACTTTCTTTTCATATTCATGTTTCTTGTTGATTGAGTTGAGAATGCCATTTGTGAGCCATGGATTGTTTAATCTTTTGTCAGTTACTTGCTTTGTAAGAAGGGGACAATGAAGGTTGTAGAGGCTTAGAGTTTTGGAGAGGAAGAGGTTAGCTAATGAATTTATATCATGGGTATTATTGAATTCAGAATCCCAGTTAATATTGTGAAGTGCCTCTGTAAGATTGTCTAAAGCTGATTCACTGTGTAGCCTAAATGAAAATTTCTTGCTTTTTGGTGGTGTTATGTCCATGTTCGCTATGAGAAAGGTAGGATAGTGGTCAGTTGTTCTGTCGTAGATTATACCAGATACAAGGATACTGTAATATAACATACAATAAATATATAGTTTAAGGACTTTCTATTCACTATAACAATAAGCACACTACAAATGATCTAAAGCTAAAACAAACAGAAAATAAGAGGGTACATGCTGTTGTTGTTGGTTGAAAGGCGACGACGATCGAGGCAACAATAACACGGATTCCTGGTTCAACCTTAACGACGGCCGGACGTCTGGACACCTCCGCCTGGAAGGATCACGTTCTGTTTCGCAATTTTGGATTATGATACTTACCTTCAGCATTCCTATTCAACGGTCCGGATTGTTAGGACGCCTGACGCACATATGTCTCCTTGGGTCACAGGATAATTGATAGATTTTTAACATTTTCTAGCTGGTTCTCGTGGCGATGTGACAGTTTGTTGTTATTTTAGATTCAGCTACTGGGAACAAAAGTTCCAAGTAGCACGGGCTATGGTGAGCCCATAGTGGACTTACCTGGCACAGGAGCGGGGCTGAAAACTCGATGTGACGGTGTCTGGCGCTGGCTTTATTTATTGAGAGGTGCTAGAGTTGGTGGGTCTTGGTGGGCTCCTGCTGGTGTGGTGGAGTCAGCCGTCATCGGCGGCTGACTCATGCTTCCCCGGAGTGGGGGCACTGGATGACTTTTTGCGTTTTAGTTGGGGGCCGAGTTTTTGGTTTTGCTACCCAGTGTGTTTTGTGTATGAGGGGACTGGTGCTTTTCACCCTGAGGGTCTCCAGGGGGTTCCCCAGTCATCTGCGTGTCTGTGTGTTTATTGGCCACGAGGCACATTAGTTTCCGCTGATAACGACATTCATTTCACAATTAGGCTTTGAGATTCACCCATCACGGGTACGCCGGGACGCATCCGATCCCACGATCGTCGTCCTCCCCTAAAACAACAGCAACAACAACAATAACTCCAGCCAGGTACGATAGACACAAAACTTTTATTACATTCACTTCGTATAGCATTTAAGTAGCATAGTCCCAAAGGTGTGTAGAGATCTGCGCGACCTTCCAGATCGTCGAAGGGATTCCTGCAATATTGAAGGATATAGTGTTCCAGTTGGTTCCTACATTCCACTTTCTCGAGGGAGTGTTACTTCAGAGACAGGTTCCAAATTAGGTGTTTCCAGGTTAGGTGGTTCGGGATGAAGTAGTTCAGGATGAGGTGGTTCAGGACGAGGCGGGTTTGGGTTTACCCGGCCCGGCTTTCGCAATCGCTGGGTGTTTCTGTTGAATGTGGAGATTTTTGTCCTAACTCGCAGCCCTTTGTGGCCATGGGTGCGAGGTGTTTTAAGGATACAGTAGTAATTCTGTCATCTGGGAACTTGACAGGGGCGTATCCCGGATTCACGTATACGACCTCAACCTCATCAACTAGGGATCATTTTTGCTTTGCCGCACCTGATGTTTTAGGAGGAAAGGGTCTTTGCAAGGAAAGCCACGTAAGTAGTGTTCGCCCCAAAGTAGACCTTGAACCCTGGAAGAATTCTAGAAGTTCATGTGGTGTACAATTTGTTGAGGTGTACAACAATGATCGAATAGAGTGGAGTGCATCAGGAAGAACAACTTCCCATTGGGATATATCTTAAGTTTCTCGTCCTAAGAGCCAGCAGCACTGTCTTCCAAATAATCCCATTGTAGTTCTCAGCCTGGTCATTTCCTTTTGGGTTGTAAGGAGTCGTACGGCTTGTTTCTAGCCCTTTTTTTTAGAAGAAAATCCTTCAACTCCTCAGACATAAAGGAGGTTTTCCTATCAGAGTATATATTCGCAGGCATACCAAAGATTGCGAACAACTGCACCAGGAACTGAATTACTGTACCAGTAGTCATATCTTTCAAATGGCTGAGTAGCTTCAATCTAATACCCATAGTCAAACTTGAAAAACTGAGGTTTAAGTTCAAAGTATGTAGAGTAAGAGTTAGTCATCTTCACTTCTTCCACAGAATAAGACAGATTTCGACATCGGACAAAATGAACCCTACGAGACACTCCAGGGTGACAGACTTTCATGCAATTCCTTAAATTCATCCACTGGTGGCACCAAATGCGCATGAGAAAGCATCCGCGGGTATGTTCTTTCTACCTGTGTGATATACAATGTCATAGTGGTAACAGGAGAGTTCGACACGCCATCTAGCTATTTTATCATTTTTTAATCTTACCAGCTGATTTAGAGTTAAACATAAAAGCAACACTACGCTGGTCAGTCACAAGCCAAAAATGACGTCTAATGAGGTAGTGTCGCTGTTTCCTTAGAGCTTTAACAATGGCACAAGCTTCTTTCTCCACTCGCCCAACCACTTGGGCTTGATGGTAGAACGACGGTTTCGCTTCACGCAGGTCGGCGTTCAATCCCAGACCGTCCAAGTAGTTGGGCACCATTCCTTCCTCCCGTCCCGTCCCAAATCCTTATCCTGACCTGTTGTTTTAGTTGTTTTAAATTTAGCTATTCAGAACGAAATGTCCATGTAGCACGGGCTATGGTGAGGCCGTAATTATCCTGACCCCTTCCCAAAGTGCTATATAGTCGTAATGGCTTGGCATTTTCACCTGATAGTTCCCTTTCCTTCCTTCTCCACTGACGAGTGCCTCTGTTCACTATTTGAAAGTTTCCTTTCCTTCCTTTTCCACTGACGAGTGCCTCTGTTCACTATTTGAAAGCGTTCGGGAGAATAAAGCTACTGGTTGTTCACTCTGGGTTAAGGTAGCGGTAATGGCATGTGATCTGAAGCATCAGTTTCCACAGCGATAGGAGCTGTTGGAGCGATTGCTCGAACCACTGACTCAGCAATGTCTCGTTTCAGTCCTTCAAATGATTTTGCAGCAAAAGCAGATAATGGATTCCCATTGGCATGAGAGAGGGGACGGATCTTCTCAGAAAACCCCAGCACTCAACGGGAGTAATGTGCAAGCATTACCATCGTTCTGGGTAAAGAACCTGTGTAGCTTGGTAGTGGAAGTTTTAACAGTGGCTCGAGGCGTTCCGGGTCAGGCCAAATTTCTCCTTCTTGTATAAATTATCACAATAGCTTTATAAATCGGAGTCTAACACTATACTTTAAGATTCAGAGTCAGGTTATACATTTTTGTAACCTCCATAAAATGTTTCGGATTTTTATCAAGGTCTTCTTCAGAATCTCCACACACAAACACCATCTACGTAAGCAAAGGTACCCTCCACACCCTATTTCTTGAGGATGCTATCAATTACTTTTTGAAAACTGGCCACTCCATTAGTGAGCCCAAAAGGGATACGATTAAATTAAAAAAAAAAACTTTCCACAAGCTTCGAAGGTTGTATATAGGGTTTTTCTTCCTCTTTTAGACCCACTTCTCAAGTCCAGCCTGCTGTATACTCTAAATCTAAATAGTATTCACAATCTCATCTATATGTGGTAAGGGGTAGGCATCCAGCCCCATGAGTCGGCTTATTGTTTGTGAATAATCTGCAACCATTCTTTTCTAGTGATTTTCTCCTTTAGTTGCTAATACCTAGCCTCTCCATGGAGAATTACTGGGTCTAATTATCTCCTCACGCAGCATCCGTGCAGTTTCAGATTCAATAAACATCTTGTCAGCCTCAGAATAGCGTCTGGGTTTTACAGCAATCGGCTTGCAGTCTGGTGGTAAATTACTGAAGAGCGATGGAGCAGGTACTTTGTCGGGAGCTAATCCACATATTCTAAGGAAAGGTCTTTCTCCTCCAAAAGTCATTTCGAGCACGGAATGATTTCGTTAAAATTTATGGCCCAAAATCACATCGGCACACAAATCGGGTAACACTGAGATTCATGGTAAGTTTCTCCTTGCAGTTCTAGGTCTACAGAATATCGGCCCAGGAATTTTGAAGAAAACGATACAGTAAACTTTTTCATTGTCAAGATACCTACTCTGCTCGACATTATTCTTATAAACAAAGTTCTCAGAGCTATCTGTATCAATCAATGAGTGCCCTGACTGGAATTCCATTGATTTTAGAACCATTAAGCACTGATTTATCGAGGCATGCGGGTGAAGTCCCAGCTAAAGTAGCAAGCATAGCAGTTGAATGTTGGGTGTTTGAAGCACTGTTAGTCTGTTTCAGAGATCGACAGACCTTAGCATAATGACCATTTTTCTTGCAGTTCATACACAGCCTTCCTAACGGGACATCGACTGCGAGGATGTCGAGTGTAACCACAAAAGAAGCACTTTATACCACTAGCTGCAAAAAACATTTCAACTTTATTTTCTAAAATTTCTTGTCCCCCGAGGCAGCCCTCCTGGTCTAATGAGTGTGTCACAGTAGCGTTCGTAGCCCCTGGCTGAACATAAGAGGCAGGAAGTTTTTGTGCCGTTTCTAGTGTGAGCCTGTTCATATGCTGACTGTAAGTCTAAAGTTTTATTTTCAAATAAGCGCTGCCTTATTGTGGCAGAACCTAGCCCATTAATGAAAGCATCTCTCACCTAGTTATCACTAGCTTCTACAGCAGTCACTGCTTTGAACTGACAATCTTTAGCTAATAATTTCAATGCCTGAAAAAACTGGTCAAGCGACTCAAAGGGTTCTTGGCGCCGTGTTGCAAGCACATGCCTTGCGAATACTGTACTTCGTTATTAGGCTTCACAAACAGTTCCGGCAGGGATTTCTCAGCGGCATCATATGTAGTATATACAGTCAGCTATGTAGTCGTACACACGTGGAGCAATGTAGTTTATCAGGAGATAAGAATTTCAGAGAACAACAGAGCACATAGAGGTGTCTGGACACGAAGGGGAAAAAATACTCAAGGAAAATGTGCACCTGAGCTCAGCATTCCACTTCAACTGTTTTATCAGGCATCCTTGTGTACAGGAGTCCAAGCAGATGTGTAGAAAAACGCTAACATAGTTCCAATTTACAAAAGTGTCAACAGGGAAGACCCCCTCAATTATAGACATGCATCATTGACAAGTGTCAATGATTCTCCTCTTCGAAATCTAACTCTGACCTCAAGGTGGGATTGATATCCACCTTCCTCAAGCAGCACACAAGCGGTCCGAGCATCACACACCTTGAGTACGCGGGCCCTGTTTAGTATTAACCTTTTGTGCTCAAAATGTGCAATGGTTATTCGAACCATATTTGCTTCAGCAAATATCCTCTCAAACCTTTGATAAATTTAATTCCTCCTATGTTATCTGTACCTGGGAATCTACCACCCTTAATTATATCCGACTCCTAATTACTCAGCAAAAACGAGCAATTAGAAGAATAAGAAATTTCAGTCCCAGACACCACTTTGCTCCCGTACTGAGATCTTTGAACATGTTAAATAGCAAAAATGTATGAAAGATCTTTGATACTGTAAACCATAACTACCTATTATTTAAACGTCATCAATATGGAATCTGAGGCCTTGCTCTGAACTACTTTTGATAATATGTTAATGATAGACACCAATGTGTAGCCATCAATGACATAACCTCCCCTACTCTACCATTAACCGTAGGGCTGCCACAGGCCAGCATCTTAGGACCTCTCTTATTTCTTATATACAACAATGATATGCCAAATGTCTCTTACATTCTTAAACCTATACTATTTGCTGACAATACTACCTTCATCTATTCAAACCTCAACCCACACACTAAATAATATTGCAAATAACGAATTAAAAAAGGACCACACATGGATGTCGACCAACAAACTCATTTTAAACAAAAACCTCCGAACCCCTCCATATAGGAAAATGTGAGGGAAACTAGTTACATGGTATTGATTATAAGAAAATATTTACATAGGAAAAAATCCTATGTTGTACACTCGGGTAAAGTCCCAAAGACCATACAATTTTCCTATTTGTGAACGGTGGAAAGATATAGTTTGTTATCAAAATTACAATACTAAGTTTTATGTTATTATGGTATTGTAGCAAGTTGTTGTTGTTTTAGATTTAGCTACTCAAACCGAAATGACCACGTAGCTCGGGCTGTTGTGAGCCTGTAAGGATGTAGCATGTATATTATGTCAGTAATATACTTGCTACTTGGAACCTTTTGTTCAGAGTTGCTGAATCTAAATCAACAACAAACAACGAATCATCATCATTACGGGCGGTTCATGTTCGTGCCACCTCTTAGGCGGCTTAATCTTCATCAATCAATCAATCAATTAATCATCGTCAGTCTAACTTCAAGATTGGTTCAGTACAGACACTTGTGCGATATCCCACAACCTCAACATCATTCATATTCAGCGTGCACTCTACTCGCCCTCACACCATTACTCGCCAGGCTTCACCTGCAAACTTCTGTACACTACGTTCGTCCAGATATATATATATTATTATTATCTATGTTTATTGTCACCACAATTGACGTAACAATAACACGTTGCAGTATAAAGACTGAAATGTCATCTTCGAGAAGTTCGCGAGCTGTCATCCTTAAAAGATTGTTTCAACTGTGCCTTAAAATATAATAGCTTCACATTGTTCCGTTTTGGTACATTTGTACCACAGGTACAAATAAGTACCAAAGTTCAAAGTGCTTCTCACTCCGCCCTGACAAGAGGAATAAGGAAGAAGCTGCTCTATAAATTGTCGTATGCCACCACCTGTGAGTCGGCAGCGGGGGTCAACATAAACCCAGCCAGTGTTTACAAGGACCAGCTGATTTATTCGCATTTAAATTAAAAGCGCGAAATACCTACTGCAGTGCAAAAAATCGAACACATGAAGTAATAAGCACTTGATCGATGTTTTGATGCTAGGCTGTGATGAAACATCACCTGGATTTAAATAGTTTTATTAGCAAATTCATTGGAAACTCGAAAGGAAGTCCATCTGGGTTCGGTGGGTCACAGGCCAGCCGCCAGTATGATATTAATAGTGGCGAGTGATGGCTGTGTTGTGATGACTGACAGACACCTCTAAAGTGAATCTGAAAATTTTCCCAAGTGTTCGGTCACACCGAGTAATGAAGACTGATGTGGTATTTAAAAAAAACTGCTTGTTAGCACTATTGTGTGGACTAGCAAATTACAGTGTTGCGGTTTACGGTTGCAAGTATTTTTATTATTAGTTTCGTGTTTAGCAAACTCCTGAAAGTGCTTTGTTAAGAATACGCAAGACACCAAGGCAGGACACACCGCTACTAAATGTTAACGTGACTAAATGTTAATTATTAGAAAGTTTAGTGATTTACTGAAAATAAAAGGTGGAAATTGGCCTGTATTGCTGTGGCAAAATTATGCACTTGTTGGGTACTTAAGTTCTTGCAGTGTTTCTCTCCTCATACTGGATATTTAATTCACTGTGAATGTTGGACGCCCAGCTTTTGTTTGTGTTAGCGAGCACGTCACGAGTAGTGTTGACGCTGACCCCCTTGTCTGACCCCACTACGGACACCGCTGACCCCCTTGTCTGACCCCACTACAGACACCGCGGACCCCCTTGTCTGACCCCACTACGGACACCGCTGACCCCCTCCCCTTGACTACGAACAGCGCGACCCTCCTTCAGGAGAAGGTATGTATCATCTGAATCCTCAAGTGTCACCTACGTCTCTGTCTTTTGCATACGAACATGGAGATGGATGTGACCATTCACATGTTATATATGTGGTATATGATTATAATATGTATATAACAATTTCAAAATGCTCATTAATAATTACTTTTTCTGTCATTATAGGTAAGTTTTTTTTTGTTTAGCTCATCGCAGGACACAACTCCACCAGCTTAAGGTATGTTCCTGTTTCATTTTGTTTCCGAAGGATTTTTGTTTTCAACAAAATATTACAGGACAGTATCATTATGGGTAAATATCAAATCCGTCATTGGTCCTGGGGGCACCGAGGCATGCTAGGACTCCTCTAGGACTTCATTGGGTCCTGGAAGTGCCAGGTCCACTTTTATTTTTGCCTTGTCGATTCCACCGAGTATTTTTTAAGTTGTGATCATGTTACTCCAGGTGTTGCTTTACTTCAGTGAAGTTCATTAGTCTTCCCTTGCACGTTACTCCCTAAAACTTTCGTACCAGCCTAGTATTATGGGGGGTGGGAGGGGGGATGGGAGCGGCTTCATGCTAGAGCTACATAATATAAACTATAAAGGGTCTGACGTTCGTGGTGTCTATTTTTTTAATTTCAAAAGTTGAGTTAGACTTGATGTGAGCACTTGGTGGTCAATGTTGGGGCTTGTTGTTTAAGGTATATGTAGTTTGTGTGAAAGTTTTCTCCTCCGGATGACGGCAAGATGTGTTGGTATTGGGAGACGCGTCACGGTGGAGCGTCAAACTGGACAGTTAATTAAGCAAGAAGGCTGAGTGTTGTTTCTTAGAGTTAGACACACTCAACACTAACAATATTCGTGGGTGTCTAAGTACACTCAGAGAATGTATCTCATACCATTTGTGCTGAAATCATTTGTTACAGAGCAATCACAGATAGTGTTGGAGAATGTGTCCTAATTTGCTTTATCAGTTCAATTCATTTATTATGCACCCCATACCCATCTTGTGGGCGGTAGTGGAAAGAGTTATTATCATAAATCGTTATCTCGTGCTTTCTTTCCTTTGAGTGTCAGTGACTGCTCTTCAACCATACCTAATCTCCTGAAAAGTGTGTGCTTTACAAGAAAAATTAGGTTATCTAGGCCAAAATTGTGCAGTACATATATTGAAATAATAAAAACTGGTCTGACTTGAGTGTACGCAAAACTTAAGAAAATAAAATGGCATATCAGTTTCATTCGATAAAACAAACTCCGAGTTTCGAAAGAATATTTGGGGAGGGAAATGTATGGGCTGTAACTAGAGTATTAATATACTAACGGTGCAGTTCATTAATGTACTATATCTAGTATTATAACGAACTGTCAATATGGAGGACGGGCTGCTGGAGGGGCATGCCACTGCGAGGCAGCCTAGGGACAGAGCAAGTTTTTTTTTTCCCCCTTGGCGTTAGTTCCTCTTCCCGCCTGGCGTTAGTCCCTTGGCGTTCTGTTTTTCTCTGGAAAGACTTCAAGTTCATAGTGCAAGAGCTGCCAAGAAGAGCATGCACGTATTGTACAGCTTACATATGCACTGATGACGCTTCTCTTATACCTATTGGTGCATTCATTCTTACGGTTCATACACTTTCCTGCATCAGTTGGTTTACGATACACATCTGTGATGAATCTACCCGAGTTACCATCAACGATGGTTGTTGCTAGGGTCCTGAGGCTTCCATTGAAGCCTAATCAGGAGCCAAAGCATAAGACCCTGATTGGGTTTCAGTGGAAGCTTCATGACCCTTAGATGATTCAGTTGAATCCCAGGTTGCATTACTCTTGACTATGTAGTGGTCTAGGGCTTGTGCTTTGAAGTATCAATTGTGTGGGGTTAAAATTCTTCTCATGGCTCCTACTACTTGGCCAAGTATGCGAGGTCCTGAAATTTGCTTAATAAGCAGAGTTTCCTGAAGTTACATATTTTTCTAAAAAAAATTCTTGTGAAATGATAAAGCTTTCCATTACATAATATATGATCTTTTTAATTTGATTTAAAACTAAAGTAGAAATATGACCAATCCTAACCTAACCTCTCTTAAGCTGAACTAACATAACTAAGTCAGTAATTCATATTCCTAATATAATAATATTAATTCAAATAAACCAATTGGAAAATAAAAATTAAACTAACGAAAATCACTGCCTGTTAGCCAAATCGGGCCTTGCATACTAGGCATACTAGGGCATACTTCTTACCTTAATATCTCTACTTCCTTGTGATGCTTCTATACTTCATCCAGAGTTTATATTGCTTTTCATTATGTTAAACCTGTGTTCAATTAACCTTGATGAATTCTTGGATATATGCTTTGAGTTCTTTGCAGACTTATTTTTTATATACTTTGATTTAATTTTAATTTGATCTAAGTTGAGCCATTTTTTTTCCAGTTTGGCTGTTTGTTGGGTCTTTAGTATTTAGTAGATAGGATATTATATAAGTATTCTTTGCATCATGTTCCCGTTTTCCCCCTTCTGCTTCTCTCTATCTTTTGTCTGTCCCTTCACTAAATTTTATGCTGACCTTATTGTTTTCGAACTTTGTTTTGATGCATTGCTTCTTCAACCTGAGGTTATTTCTATATTGCTGATCTACCTTGTATGTGCATTCCTAACGCCTCATTCTACAATATCACACATTGTCTTTCTCTCTAGTACCGCCTTTCACAGAACCTCTTCCGGGAAATATCTTGGCTTTACATACACATATCTTTGCAGTAATTGAGATGTTTATCATAGCTGATTGTCCCTATTTTGTTTTCTCAGGTGACATAGAAACTCAGTCATCAGAGCCCCCATCGGTGACTGGGTTTCTGAGGTCATCTTACACAGTTTTCTCAGTATAGGCTTCAGGGGAAATTTTTATCTAATCTTGATCGTCCATTCTCATTTCTCAGTGTCGTTACTTCAGTTACGTCAGTTACATCAGTTACGTCAGTTACGTCAGTTACGTCAATTACTTCAGTTACGTGTTCTGCGAGTAAACTTATCGTTATTGTCTTTAGTAGTTGTGATCTGTGTCTCTTCACGTGTATTTCTGGGTCCTTCGTCTCCCCCCCCCCTCTCTCTCTCTCTCTCTCTCTCTCTCTCTCTCTCTCTCTTGTATTTAATATTACAATACTATCTTTCCTATAATAAACTCACTTGCTCACACTTCCATTACGTTCTATTCATGAGTGCAATGACATCCGTTTTTCTGCTTGTTTTTCCTTACTATTAGAAAATAATCATGGAAAACTGCATGTGTTTAAACAATGTTTATAAATTCTGCATAAGTCTGCTCGTTTACAAAAAAACAGGAAATGCAATTAAAAACATTTAAAATCTGCTTAAATTTATGTTCAATTGAGTATCTTTTTAATATATTACTTTGCACAGAATGACAGGTTGCACAATAATATGAGCGCCTGCAGTGCATTTTCAAGTTTACACAAAATATAATAGTTCTGAAATGATAACTAATAATTTTTTTAAACGTCAACACTTTACAAAACCTTTCCATTAAATGGCCATCCAATTATAAACCTAGGTAAATGGAGGAAAATATTTCAAATGATTGATTTATAAGAAGTTTTATTGGATCTATAAGGAGATTCCAACACATCTATACTGAGGTTCCTGTCCACAGCCACTAACACTGTCATCACCAGCTGACTGTCATGGTCGCTTGTAAGAGGAGCAGCCTCACTGTGCCGCTACAAGCAATCCACAGCGTGCCTTAGAATACAAAAATTCTTACAATTACCTGAGCACAACATACACAAAAAGGTGTTCTGTTTTCATATCTATGAGAGCAACATGTCCAATAAATGCTGTGATTCCCGATGGTGTTCTTTTATCATGTCAATGAGAGCAACATGTCCAATAAATGCTGTGATTCCCGTTGACACTAATTATAGAATCACTTCTGTCTGTTCATGGATAAATTGTAACAGTTACACTGGGACTCAACACAGCATAAAAAGTGCTAACGGCTTCGGCCCAACAAACACAGCACTCAGTACTGTTAATTTTGTGTCAGCACTTCGCCTCTGTGCCTTCAGAGTCGAGTTTTTTCAACAACAGTCGTGCAATAAATTTCCAAGTGAAATTCTTCTACGTTTTGTTGATGATGGAAAGCCAGTTGACCTGCTAAAAACGCGCCAAATTTGTGACTGGTCGAAAATTCACATCACTGGAAGACACATAATATAGCCTTTGAATATATCTTCCCTTGTCGATATGCACAGGTTCCAGTTACAACACTAGCACCATAGATCTGCTGAGAGAAAAAATTGATTAGTTATTGAACAATTTGAGGTTAAATTTCTTGCTCTTCCGCATTGCCTTCCTCGCGCTCTCTAATGCACGTGTCTATATCTATAAATTTAAATATCTGTGTCTGGTCTGTTCGAGGTTAGAGCCCTGACCTCCGAAACTACGTGAATTGCTGCAAAAATGTCATCCATTTTCAGTGCTATTGACACATTTAAATTTAATTTTGGCTAAATATCTAGTCCATTTGGTGCATCAGTTAATCATACTGATCAGTTAATCATATACCGGATGGGGTACCCGGGTGCCCTTCCCTTATCGGTTCCTCCCCGGCCTTCCCCAATCCGAACATTCCCTCCTACTCCTCCTCCCCCCGCTTCCCGTGTCCCTCGTTCTATCTCCTTTCCCTCTCCCCTCATCCATCCACCCCTTCCTCCTATCTTCCCTTTCTCGACGTCCTTCCTTGGACGGTATATATATATATATATATATATATATATATATATATATATATATATATAATATATATATATATATATATATATATATATATATATATATATAATATATAAGCAACTCGTCCCTAAGGCTGCTGCAAGAACAGTTAGCCAGGCAGCAGCCGACATGCTGAAGCCAAAACAGCTCGGTTTTGGTATACCCAAAGGGTGTGAGGCAGCACCTCACGCTGCTAGAGCCTTCATTGCCGACATTACAGAAGAGGCTCCCTGATCAAACTGGATTTAAAAAATGTTTTCAACCTGGGAAGAACGGATGCAGTACTCCAAGCTGTCCATAGTTATTTCCCTTCCCTCTACCCATTTGTCCGCTCTTGTTATAGCAAGGACCTGAAGCTGTTATTTGGTAAACACGAAATTGACTCACGAGATGGTGACAACAAGGTGATCCCTCGCTTCTGTTCTTTTCTGTCTAGTTATTAAAGAAGTCACTGAAAACCGGTTCAATGAGCTCAACATTTGGTTCTTGGACGATGGTACTCTAGCTGGCTCTCTGGACTCCCTCCTCGAGGACATAAGAACAATTCAGGAGCAAGGAGCAAATCTAGGCCTCACCTTGAACTCTTCCAAGTGCGAAGTAACCTCTTCCAACCAGCACATAATAGATCGAACAAAGGGTGTTTTGCCTGATATCCTTACACCCAAACGTGAGGACAGTACACTCATAGGGGCTCTTCATGAAGCGAAGGCCATCGACGAGGTCCTTGGTAAGAAGATCGCTGACCTGAAGAGGATGGGTGAAAGGATTGAAGACATTGATGCTCACGTCGCACTTCACCTCATCGCTTGTCCCTCTCCAGCCTGACCTACTTTCTTAGATGTTCGCAATCTATCAATAGCCGGAGGAGTACGACAGCTTGCTGAAATCATTGTTAGGAAAAGCCCTTAACCTTTCTCTCAATGACTCACAGTGGAAAGAAGCCTCCGATCCTGCCTTCCTTTCTGTTGTTCGCTCAGCAACACAAATGGCTGTTCCAGCGTTCCTGTCCTCTTCAGTAGCATTTGACAACCTGGTGAAGGAAATCCTACTGGATTACCTAGGTCAACAGGCAGGAGTACACGATCCCAGTTTTATACACCGCACCACCAAATGGGTCTCTCGTAAAACCAGCACTCCAACCACCACCATCTAAAGCCCACAAGCAATCCAGCTGGGTAGGTAAGAAATTCCCATTGTAGACCGAGTGGCTATAATATGCCAAGTAGCTGCAAAAACAACACAGGACACTGCTAAATATAGAGCCATAGCAGCTCCCCCATGCAGGTGACTTCCTATTAGCAACCCTCAATGTCAGCAACGGGCACACGTCTCACACCGCAGGCTCTACAAATGGCAGTGGCTTTCCGCTTAGCTTCCCCAAATTCACAGTGAATATAGGTGTATTTGTGGCGAGGCAGGGGCTGACAGTACAGCCAGCATGGCCTCCTCTGGTCAGCATGGCCTGCTCTGGTCAGCATGGCCTGCTTTGGCAAAGCACAGGGGAATGGCACTCAAGACACAGGGAAGTCAATGACATCATTAGGAGGAGCCCACAGCTGGTTGTCCAGCAGAGAGAGAGCCCCATTACCTAATGCCCCACAACACTGACGAGACGGTTGGTCGCCCTTGTGGGATCACAGTGAAACCCTGAAAGAATGGTAGATAGTTGGTGTGAGACAACACATGCGTTTCAGCCTTGGCTACCACCTACGTTGCCTTCAGTGTTGCACATTCAGGTGGTGCTGCCACTCACAGGGAAACAGTCAAGTCCTGCAAATACAAAGACCTGGATCACCACTACAATTTAGCCCCCATTGCCTCAAAGACGCTCAGTGCCTGGGGTAAAAGTGCCACCAATTTTTTGAAGAAGCTGGGTTCTAAGGCAACTGAAACAAGAGATCCTAGAGCCACCAGCTTTTTTTCAGCACCTCAACGTGGCGACACAGAGGGAAATCGCATACTGCATCCATAGATTCTGCCCGCCCTCTGAGGAGCTTTTAAGAGCTCGACAACCGTTGACAACCAACCTTGTACCTTGCATGTAACCAATGTTGTAATTTTGGGTAAAGAAGTTTTAATATAGAAATTATATATATATATATATATATATATATATATATATATATATATATATATATATATATATATATATATATATATATATAATATATATATATATATATATCAGTGAGTGAACAAAGTGAACTCTAAGGGCATAATCGGTTAGTTTACGTTAACAACAACAACAACATACCTCATTTGGGATACAGAAATTCTGATAGTTGATGTGCAGCGTGATCAAGGTCAGAGTCATCACTTAACAATTGGATGACTACATGTAAAACACAAAATGTGCTCTCACGAGTAAGAAAGGGCAAGAAGTGCGCATCCACCAGAGTCTAGACTAATACAATAATTTCGGTTGGCTGGCTGGGGCTGATGACTATCCAGAGTTGTCACAAACTACACCACCTTTCGCTTCGGGCTCACCATAGCCCGTGCTACTTGGGACTTTTTGTTCCAAGTAGCGAATCTTAAACAACAACAGTACACTACCTTGTAGTATAACGCTTGTGATGGCCGGGCCGGAAGTCACGACTGCCACAAGTAAGACCTTGTAATACAACACACTATATATATTTTGTAATTTCAATGGGGGATATGTAAACGTATTTCGGTGAAATTATAAAAGGTTTAAATTACGTGCAGTGTTGCAATTAATACGGCAAAAATGTATATACACAAAATTATTTCGTGAACCATAGGTTAATGAAGCTTTATTTTTGAGCATATTCTCGAGGCCTTCAGTACACTTCTTCCTTCACAAAATTACAACCGGCTGAAATTTAGTTTTGGTGATCGTTGGTAAGCTCCTCAAGTGCTGCTAGCAGAGCCTCAACACGGAGCCCAATACCATCTTTAAGATCAGAAAATCCATTTATTACTGCAGACGAGGAGTCACAATAACGTGGCTGAAATATGTTGACCAAACCACACACACACTAGAAAGTGAAGGGACGACGACGCTTCGGTCCGTCCTGGATCATTCTCAAGTCGATTGTGTAGTACCATTCACACAATCGACTTGAGAATACAATCATTCTTTTTTTCTCCATTTATTAATCTTTCTCATACTGTCCTTACTTCTAAGGTTCTCCCCGGACATACTAAAGAGCCTGCGATACATTTTCCTATGTTTAACTCCTCCTTTAAACTAAATAAAATTATTCTCTTCTCAGTCTTAGTACAATTCTCCAGACATGTTGCCATTATTGACCTTGTCTGATTTAACAGTCAGTGTGTTAGATAAGAATTTGTAAGTAGTAATGGATAAAGGTGACTCCAGTCAGACCTGATCACACCTTCAAATGATAGGTGACTGGTGCAAGGCTCAACTTTGCAGTTTTCTACCACTTATCTAAGTGTCGTCTTATTCCACATATTCCACCATACAATTATTGTTTGCTCCACTTTACTATAGCCTTCTGTCAGGCTTTGTCGAACATGGATTTACTATTTACTCTGTTTTCTGCTAACTTGCCAAAATTCTATATTCTGCTACAGAATCTCTCTTATTGATAACTATCAGTTATTCAACAGTCTTAGCTTAGCCTGAGGGAGTAGCAGTCTTAGCTTAGCTTTTTTCCTGAATAAAATTGACTTTATCTTCATGCATTATTTTATACACCAGTGTATAAGAAGTCCAGCCTACCATGACGTACCTTTTTTTTTTATACAGAGCTTTCCTTTTGACTGAGGATAAGTGGAATTACAGCCTCCGGGTCACCAGGGTGGGGATCGTGCCTGAGGGAGTGCCGACGTCCTATGGAAGCAGAGGAGGGTGTCCAGAGGGGATGCGGTGTTGACGCCGTCTGTGACTGCCCACTGTGGGTGGGGTTAGACTGGTGAAGGGTGTGCGTGGAGGTGCTGGTGACGGGCTGTGATGAGTAAGATGGGTGTTGTTGTGACGGTGGGTAGTGAGCTTGGCTGCGCTTGTGGTCCAGGGTGGCGTAAATCACCCTCTGAGGGTCCTGATGTGCAGGGTTGGCTGTAGTTCTGAGGGGGTCGTGGTGCTGAGGGTTACTCGTTCCTCTGTGAAGGTCAGGGTGCTGAGGGCTGGAGCTGCTGCCTCCTAACACCAGCTCAGCATACTGTACGTCGCCGGCTGCACACGGCTGTTGGTAAGATGCGTACACACAAAGAAAATATGGTATTAGCAGTAAAACAATTGCATACAGTTAACTAAAGAAGGTAACGTCTACAACATCTATGTTCACATAAGTCTTGGTAGATGACTTTCTAAGTGTTTGATCTGATGAACTTTGGCCATTTTCATTGCCTACTATAAATCAATTTGCCCGAAACGCTATGCGTGCTAGTGGCTTTACAAGATTGTAAAATCAACATCATTCCTATGTTCTCTCTTAACCCCCAATGTACCTTCTTGTATATAAATAAATCAAAAAAATGTATGCTATTGATTATAATTATAATACATCCTTCTGAAGATGTATTATTAAATAAAGTACTTAAGGAAATTCCTGTCTTAATCCTTCCTTCATGGTCTGACACTGTTTTATATATATATATATATATATATATATATATATATATATATATATATATATATATATATATATATATATATATATATATATATATATATATGGCCTCTCAACAGCCAGCTGACTGGTGCCTCCAAGAAACAAATATCCATAACATTTTCTCTTTTTAGGTAAATTGCTAACATAAACTGTCGCTACACAAAACATCACTTACTGGAGACAAGGTTAGTAACACATAGCTCAATTAAGCTAGTCTAAGCATCTGGCCTACAACCTCTGAGAGTCAAACTGACACTCTCTCTCATATACATACACGGATTTACACTTGGATCATTACTGACTGGAACTCTGGCCTCAGGATATGAGACCAATGTCCTACCAACCAGGCCAAGAAGGCTCACAATAAGGGAGGCTCGCAGAAGGTCCTAACTGGTACCCTCAATGAGACTTTAAATCTTTCCTGGAGCACCACTAAAATTGAAACCCCTAAAGGCGCCTAAGACGGCATCACATTTGTCTGATTGTAACCATCTCGCCGGTAAAAGGATTGGGACGTCTGCGTTGAAGCTCTGGCCAAGATCAGGTGGAACTCTACCTGTGAACACCGCTACGCGGCCTGAGCACTTTTCGCCCAACACTGATCAGGCTTCGTTGTTAGTAGGGTTGAGGTGATGTGGCCCAAGGTGGCAGGGTGGCCTAGGGCACCAGCTGTGATCACTGAATTGATACATACTCCCTCACTGTCGGAAAATCCGACACCATTTAATAATCATACAGATAATAGCTGTATTGTATAAACAAGTTAACCCATAGAAAACGTAACTTGTAGTGGAATTACCGTCTAAAGAAAACGGGATATCATCACCACATACTATTATATTCACCACCTATTATGGTGGGAATTATTCTTAAATACATTAGTCTTTGGACTTTACCATCATAAAACATCTCATATAAATTAACTTAATTATCAATATTAAAGTAGAGTAAATGTGACCCTTCTATCACTTATTGACATCTGGACAATGTAGGCCAGGCGTCAGGGAGGAAGGAGGGGCAGCCATTGTTGTGTCACCTCCGAGACGCGTGGAGCAAATTCGGCTCCTATCATATCTGGACAATGTCGGCCAGTAGCGTCAGTAGTATGGAGTGTTAGCCATTGTTTGTATTAGACCAGAGGTACACGGGAGCAAATACGGCTCCTGTTAATTTTACTTGGACGAAGTGTTATGGAAACCAAAGGTGTACCATTATCACACGCTGTCAACAAATTCAAGTTAAGTGTTCTACCGAAACCTTATTTATCTATCATTAGTGGCCATTAATGTCAGGGGTAGGGTGACCCGGTTAGAGCACGAGGTAGCCTCAAACTAAAGGTAATTAAGCCAGGTCTTCATTGTTCCATGTACAGTGTTTTCTCTGAAATACCTGTCATATACTAGGTTTCTGGCTTCACAGTTAGCGCCCTTTTGACAGGAAAAGACGAGGAAGCATGCTTTGTGCATCAGTTACCAGGGTGATGGAAGCTACCTCAAAGAGGGAAAATGTGGCGTCTACAACCTAGTTATACCTGGTGGACTAAAGCTTGCTGTACAAATAAGATAAGGAACCTTTTCAATGTATGTAGTCTATTACTGTAGTTTGATTGGCTGCATATATATAAATTAATATAAACCCCCCCTAATGTGTAGAGGATCGATTTGTGAGATAATGAGATTATTGCAGAAATACAGTCCACTTATCATTATACAAATTGCTATCGAAGTATATAAATTAACGTAAATATAAATTCATATAAATTAAATAAATATAAATCTCACAGGTCGGTTCCCACACTCACATTCACTCACTCATTTTCTCATTCTCTCACATTCACCTCTCTCTACCTGTCTCTCGCTCATTTTCTCCCTCTCTCACTTTATTCTCTCTTACCTCCTTCTGTTTCTGCCAGTAACTTAGCTGCGGCAGAGTGGCAGCCAGCACTTACCTGGTAATTAGCGAGAGTGCACAGGTGCTGTGCCCTGGGCAGTGTAGCGTAGGTTGAGGGTAGCGAGGCAGAGCTGATTGTGTTGACACCTTCCACCACCCACGACTCTGCCTCTGTGAAGGTAAGTGCTGGTTAACCTTACTCTCTCTCTCTCTCTCTCTCTCTCTCTCTCTCTCTCTCTCTCTCTCTCTCTCTCTCTCTCTCTCTCTCTCTCTCTCTCTCTCTCTCTCTCTCTATTTCTCTATGTTGGGTACGGTGCAGACATCTTACACTTGTTCCACACATGTATGTTATGTTACATATTGTTATGTTCGTATGTTGTGACAGCAGGTCACCCGAGTGGCAGCCAGGTCTTGGCTCCCATTACTCAGTCTAACAGATGTCAGTAACCTAAGATATGATTCAGGATCCAAAGAGGGAAAACACTCATTGGTGATCCATATGTGTGTTCTGCCAGTTGCAGACACGTTTGCGCCTGCATTACAAGAGCTCAAGTCTACACCATGTACACCTCCTGCATGCTCCCACTCCGTTGGTCTGGTCAGTCCTGACAAGTCAAGTGGAACACTTCTGGACCTTGATTCACAAAGCAGTTACGCAAATACTTACGAACGTGTACATCTTTCCTTAATCTTTGACGGCTTTGGTTACATTTATTAAACAGTTTGAAAGCATGAAAATTTCCCAATCAACTGTTGTTATTGTTATAAACAGCCTCCTGGTGCTTCGGAGCTCATTAACTGTTTAATAATTGTAAACAAAGCAGTCAAAGATTGAGAAAAGATGGACAGGTTCGTAAGTGCTTGCGTAACTGCTTCGTGAATCTGGCCCCCCCCTGGAAGCGACTGGAGCATTGTTGTAGAGTCTCCTGCTGTGTGGAACAAGTGGAGAGCCATCGCCACGTGTATCTTGGTTACATGATACATTGTTGTCTGTCATTTAGCTAGCTAGTAAGCACCACTAGGATTTCGTTTATTTCTGTTACGTTAGAATTTACTAAGAAAATTGACGTAAATTCTTCAAATTTTTCTTTTTCCCTCGTCACCCCGGAAAGGGGAAATTATATAAGAAAGACCCCATGTGAATGGTATAACCCAGAGGAGAGAGACAGAAACAGCAGTGTTAAATGTTGAAAAACAGTCTAGAACTTTTACATTTGGAATCCCTGCCAGTATAATAGTTCTGCACATGCGCAGAGCATTGTCATAGCAGGAAAGCGTCATCCCCAGGACAGTGTAAACAGCAATATAAATACATGTTTAAAAAGTATATTCAGTGCTGGAAAATATACAGAAACAACAGTGTTGAATGTTGGAAAACAGCCTGGAACTTTATAAAACATATAAATGAACTATTGGGAGGTGTGTATGAAACATTATTGGAACCGGGGTGACAGCTAGCTGACACAGACAGACAGACAGCTAGACAGCTAGCACAGAGACAGCTAGCACAGATGTGCTAGCTGTCTCGTCCACTTGGTCTTGGGCAGGGTTGGAGACCAGTCCGGTGATCGTTTGTGTGACGTGTGGCGGCCTCCTGCACTAACGATAAGTGCATTGTACCCCATTCATACTATAGTGGTGCTTCCTCTCTCTATTAGTGATAGGCTGTTTTAAAACTAAGTTTATTTATAGAACCCAATCCATATTTATATTTATTATTATAAGTTTATGTAGGGTGTAGGTGGTGTTTTGTGTATGTGAATATAAGAGAGGGTGAGATCAATGATTCCAGTATGAATCTTCTCTATATTTCATATGTTCTTCACTTGAGAAGGAAGTTGAAAAATTAGCTATCCAAATTTCATTTTTTCAGTTATATAATGTTCTTCACTTGAGAAGGAAGTTGAAAAATTAGCTATCCAAAGTTCATTTTTTCAGTTATATGACCTGGTGCTAAGAGATGCATTTCGTTGAGCCTGTCAACATTCTCAAAGACAGAGGTGATGGGACACACGTTGCCATAGTGACTGGCATTATTCTCCGTACAGGCACTACTCACCTGACTGGGGTATAACGTCGGGGTTCTTCTCATCACAGTCTCGTGATGATGGCGGCGGAGGCGGGATGGCGTCGCTGAAGGTGGTGGGGGACACCTTGGAGTGAGAGGCGGTGGTGGCAGCGTCCTCACGGCTGCCACTCCCGGGCTCCTGCTGTATGTTGCCCAGCCGGCACTGCACGGCGCCTCTCCTGGCGTAGTGGACTCTCATGACAGCACAGATGACGATGATCACCAGCAGGAGGCCGCCCACGGCACCCAACACTAATGCTATGATCGGTGTGAGGCTTATGTGATGCGATGACTTGTTCTGAGTAGGCGAGGGTTTGACGGCCGCTGTGACCGCAGGCAGCCAGGGACAATATGACCAGGAGAGAGGAGAGAGACTGTCAGCGGTCAATATTTATGTTCAACCCGTCCTCCGACCCTAGTTATAAGTCAAATACTGTCTTGTGTAGATTTTAATGTCAGCATTTGACAGACCTGGCAACCAGTTGACAGGATGAATCTTTACTGCAGTTTAATGACAAACTTTTCGATGCTCGTATGTAAAAATATTGTTATATATTATGGGTTTATGCATGGCTAGGCAAGGTGTTTTTGGTGACACATTGAGGGCTGAAAGTGAGCGAAGCAGGTCTTGAGTTATAGCTTTGAATATGGTCATGTGGATTAAATGTCAAATCAAGACAAATGGATTTTAATGTCAATAATTGGTTTATACCTTCTGAATCCAAAATACTTTTTATCTCAACGATGGGCTAGTTTCTTAACACATTGGTAGGAAATAGGTAAGCAGCAGCTAACCTCCAGGGATCTTGCTCTTAACGAAGAGTGTCTGGGATAATTTTAGTTTCAAAACTCTTTAAAAAAAAAAATAGACCCCCATGTTGGACACATGTTTCCTAAAACAGCATTTTGTTATTGTTCTATCACCACTCAACATCTGTGTTAGGAGTTAAAGTTTACACCTGAATGTGAAGCATTTACATCATAAATATGTACCAACTGACTGCAACAAAATTTACCATTTACACGAATAAAATAAAATAGCCAAATCTGCAGAATAAAACCGATCTCAATGCCAGCCAGATTGATCTACCCTAAACTACTCCTTAATGTTTCCACTCTCGCCCTGGACTTGTCAACGATGGCAGGACCTCACCTGTGCGTCTCTCCGCCATATCCTTGAGGGTGAACACCTGGAGGCTGACCTCCTCGCTGCCACCCTTCCCATTGGTCGAGTACACAACACCTCGAAAGCCCAGGCCGGCCGGCAGACCTCCCACTGAAAACGTCGGCACCTGCAGCCATGGCAGGTGTGTATCAGTGGTGCAGCATGGGAGAGACAGGTGTGTATCAGTGGTGCAGCATGGGAGAGACAGCTGTGTATCTGGTGCAGCATGGGAAAGACAGCTGTGTGTCAGTGGTGCAGCATGGGAGAGACAGCTGTGTGTCAGTGGTGCAGCATGGGAGAGACAGGTGTGTATCAGTGGTGCAGCATGGGAGAGACAGCTGTGTATCAGTGGTGCAGCATGGGAGAGACAGCTGTGAAGCAAAAGCAAAAAAAGCAGGAGGGAGTGGAGGAAATACAGAAGGCAAAGGACAGAGGAAAACCGGAATAGATGTTTCCAGTTTATACCCTCCTCTTCCAGAGGGTATAAACCAGAAATATTTTAAGACATTTCTTTGGGAATGTCTGAAAATATAGATGAATTCTTGTTATAAATAACTTGCAAACCTCACTGAATTGTGCTTTCAAGTTATATTTAATTCCACCTTTGTGGTGTGAAAAAATACACGTAAAGAGAGAGAGAGAGAGCGGGAAGAGCACTGACCGAGTTGGTGGTGTTGGCGAGGAGTGTCTTGGTGTGTGGCTGGTAGAGCTCCAGGATGAAGGTCTGGGGCAGGCCGCCGTCGAAGCCCGCCACACACCGCACGTTCACCACCTCCACGGACAGGTTATACATCGAGCAGTTGTGCACCGGGTCGGGCTTACCTGTCGGTGAAATGCTTCGTTAAAGCCACCTGCAGGTGCGAAACTTGGTTAAAGCCACGTCGAGGTGCAAAACCTAAAGCTACGTTGGGGGTGCGAAACTTAGTTAAATCCACGCTGGGGTACGAAATTTGGTTAATGCCACAGGGTTGGGATTACTGGAACAAGACACTTGGTTAAACCAGGAACAAGTAAACATGACGATTAAGAAATTTGTCACCGAGTTGTCTCGTTATTCAGCATTACAAAAGCTTTTATAGGATAACTTACTGTAGTATGAGTACCTTATGCGGACGCTATTGTGATCCTGAGTACCTCAGGCATTATATATTCTTTCTGTATCCGCGACTGAATTGCGATGTGTGAAGTCACTTAACAAATCCAGAGTCTCATATTTAATGATTGTGATGCAGCAATGGAGAACTTGTCGGAGTACTTAGCCGTTTGACGAACACTAATTGTTGAAAAGTATACGGAAAAGAACCAACTACACAGTGGTTGACGTGTATAAGAAGGGGGCAGGATTGTAGAGAAGAATAATGAATTGCGTGTAAAAGAAATATTGTTGAGAGATTATGAAGGTAATTGAATTTGTTTATTTAATTACCTTCGTGAGTGGGCTGTATATTGAATATTTGGTATTGAACTGTATTCCATAGGTATGTAAATTTTTACACAATTCCACAGTGGGGGGAGGAGGGTTATAACGTTAGTATTAATTGGGATAAAGCAGGCTTAGTAATGTTCTTATTTAAAATTATTATTAATATTTATATATTTAATTTGATAATTAATTTCCTACTCTATCCCTTTGTTATTAGTCAATAGATTTAACAGCTTAGCTGTTTAGTATATCCATAATCCAGCGTGTGGAGTGGCGCCATCTGTTTCTCAGGTCCTTGTGTATTCTGGAGGACCTCGAGAAGAACATCAGTAAGGCTTACTGGCCACCGTTCCTGCCGTGTCCGCCCTGCTGCTACCCAGCCTGGTTATGGGCTGCTCGGCGCTACCTTCTCCCGCGAAGCCTTACGTTAAGCTCGCGGGAGGAGAAAAATTGATGGTGAGGAAGAACCAATACATGAAGGGGATCGGGGGGGGGAGAAAGGGGGGGTTAATCTGTTTAGCATTTTGGAGAAAACGTAAATTTGTAAAAGGTGGTAAATTCCCAAGAAAGGAAAGATTACACACAGAAATGACAAAAGCGTGATGCATCGAACAAATCCACAAGGGCCGTGACGAGGATTCGAACCTACGTCCGAGATCATCCCAGACGCTGCCTTCTATCGACTGAGCTACGACATTGTCAAAAGAACTTCGGTTTCAATTCTTTTTGATTATGTCGTAGCTCAGTCGATAAAGGCAGCGTCTGGAATGATCTCGGACGTAGGTTCGAATACTCGTCACGGCCCTTGTGGATTTGTTCAAAGGAAAGATGTTTTAGGAGATAGTGATCATGAGTATAAAGCTATTTGGAAGCCCAGGCTAACTCTAAACTGAGAGAGTGTTGGTAAGAAATGACTGGGCATATACAGGAAAATGCGAGATATCTCTGACCGTATATTTATTTTTACAAATTATATAGAGAACAAGGTATGCCATGAGAGGAGAGCAGATGGAATGTCACAAGCACTAAGCCAAGGCGCAAACAAAGAGTGTCAAGAGATATGAGCCTAAGCCAGTGTGGTGAGAGGGAACATTACCGTGACTGGGGGCGTGGAGGGAGCGCCACTCACCGGCGGGGAAGACGTGGAACACACAGGGGCGGCGTTGCTGGCCGACAGCGTTGGTACCCACGCAGAGGAGGGTGCCGTAGTCGAGCTCGGTGTTGGGAGTATAGCTGACCGTCGACCCGGTCTCCCACACCTGGATGTGGTCCTGCCACACACCGCACACTCCTTACTATATGTGCTCAATCCTAATGACTTAGTCTATTGGGCTACTCATGCCTGTGCCACCTCTTGGCTGGTCTAATCTTCATCAGTGAATCAACTTAATCTATCTCACCAGCTTCAAATTGTTACTGAACTCTGCCATTTAAACCACAAATAATTGACCCTTGCTTTAATAACTTCTGAACACATGATTATTCAATATATCAATTACAAAATGTTGAATGAATTTAAGTATATATAAATAAAAATAATAAAAAACTGGTTCTTAACTTATAAACTGTAACATATACAGCTGCGTGTGATTAGTGACATTATACAGCATAAGTAATGGTAATGTCTTCTCACAGACATGTTGCAACCCGTTCTCGCACTTTCGTATAGTCAATATTGACTTATTAAATACGTGCATATGTGACATACTAATTTATTGTGAATATTTTAGTTTACCTTGGAAAGCTTCATAGAAAACACCGACCTTACCTAACCTTCTTAGTATGTTTAGATAAGCATCTTATTGCTTCGTAATTACAATTATTACTTAACCTATTATAGGTATAGGTTAACCTAACCTAACCTATTACTTAACCTATTATAGGTATAGGTTAAATAATAATTGTAATTATGAAGCAATAAGATGCTTATCTTAACATACTAAGAAGGTTAGGTAAGGTCGGTGTTTTCTATGAAGCTTTTCAAGGTAAACTAAAATATTCACAATAAATTAGTATGTCACATATGCACTTATTTAATAAGTCAATATTGACTGTAAGAAAGTGCGAGAACGGGTTGCAACATAACATGGGATAAAAACCCACACTTGTGTATTTGTGATATTTATGTAAAGAATTTATACCAAGTCTTTCTCACTCTCCGGAGTGCTTTGTCAAGGTCTGAGTGTGTGGTATAGGACGAGACTTCCATCTCAACGGCTAGTCTAATCTAGTCGTTGAGACTAGATTAGATTGAGACAACAGCTTCATTATTTGTCGTTGAGATGTTGAGATCTCGGCCTCACACACACTCAGACCTTGACAAAGCACTCAGGAGAGTGTGAAAGACTTGGTGTAAATCTTTACATAAATTTCACAAATACATAAGTGTGGGTTTTTATCCTATTATACAGCATATAAATACCTACACATACAATGAACACTGTAATTATATTTCTTATAAATACATTATCATTATTAGTAATATATTTTTAATATAATATTAATTTATTATTATTTTTTAATTGCAGTCATAATGCAACTACTGTTGTTGTTATTGTTGATTTAGGGGTGACGATCAAGGGATCGGATGCGCTCCGGCGTACCCGTGCTCCTTAAAGGTGCCCTCCATCCACTGCCAAACTTTGTTTATCTCCTCCCTGTAAGTTCTTGATGCTGTAGGAATATACGTTGAAGGGAGGACCATCCTGAAGAGGGGAATCCGCTGACGTCCGGTCCTCAGAAGGTCCCGCCTCTTTTGCTGCTTCCTGTAGAATCCTCTCTGGGTATCCTCTGTCCTTGGAAACTGACCAAAGTATATCAATATCTTTCTTGAGTGCGCTGTCAACACTCGTTATCCACTTTATTCAGATGCCTGACGAATAGGGGAGAGATCTCTGTAAGGATGTTGGGTGACAGGATGTATATAAGAGAGAAGAATGCAGGTTAGCATCCTTATAGAATACTTTAGTATGGAGTCTCATTTCTCCGTTCAGGTAGCTACAGGTGTCGAGGAAGGGCAGCTCCTCAGGGCTAGATTACCAAATCTAAAGCCAAATTTGGGTTGGACACCGTTAGCCCATGTGTGAACATTCTAGACCTCTACCTCCCTGCGTCCCATTACTCCAAAAATGTCATCAATATATCTGAAGTATAAGAGTGGGGCCGGTGTATACACCTTGCCTTGCTCCTCGTGGGCTGTGTGCACGGAGACCTCCGCATTAACAACACTCACACTCGGGTAAGCTATACGGGAGGTTTTTACGGTAAGCTTTAAGCTTTAACACACCGGAGCGTCTCCTATAGGACCTGGCACTGTACCACTCTCGCTCTCTCCAAAGGACGTCTTCCTTCGGCGTCTCGTAAATCGTCTGCAAGTTCTCCTGTGTGTTCCTCAAGGAAAACTGCTACTTTACGGGCTGCTTCCACCTGGGGTATACTTGGATACAAGGCCGACACATCTAGTGAGAAAAGGTGGACTCCTTCCTGCAATGGTTAGTTACTCATAATTGTTTTGAAGCTCCAGTAACCTAATGTCCTAACTCACCGGAGGAATGTCAACACTCTCGCCGCTGTTGTTGAAGGTCCACTTGAAGGCTATGGGGCTCGGGTGAGCGTCTAGGTGACAGGGGATGTTTACCTCCTCGTACCTGGCCGCGCCGTGGTAGGTCATCTGTGGGTTGCGACACACGGGCGCGTCTGTGGGGGTCCAGGAAGACTGTCACACACACACCAAAGTGGATATTTATATAGCACTGATGAAAGGGACACCTAGGGGTAAAATAGTGCCGTTGTAGTATAGTGGTAAACAGAGATTTTGATTGGAAAACGGCATTTTATTTTTTGTTTTAATTCGAGAGAGGTGGTTAAAGGAGAACGTTTGGAATATTGTGTTTTTTTTATGGAAGATTGAACTGGCTATCATCATTACCCCGCCTCCCGCTTCCAGGAGGCGGGCAGCCAGTTGCCCTGAGGAGATAAGAGAACAATATAGGATACCTTGGCTTCAACATTTTATAATTAACTCCTCTTACGCAGCTCTTTCCATCCTCGGTAATGTCTCGGGGACCACCACACTCACCACCACCACCACACTCACCACCATCACACTCACTACCATCACCACACTCACCACCACCACACTCACCACCACCACCACACTCACCACCACCACCACACTCACCACCATCACACTCACTACCACCACCATCACCACACCTGTAAGTTATAGCACTACTTCCCTGTATGTTATAACATTACTTCCCTGTAAGTTATGACGATACGTCACTGTACTTTATGACGTAACCGGCTTATACTTCATGACGTAAAATAGGTGTTTTCTTCAATTAAGAAAGAAGCTTACTATTTGCTTCATTTTATCATTATGAATAAAATATGTGTTGCTGCAAGAAATACAATGTAGACTTATTCCCACACACACTCAAGATTTCATTATATAATTAATAACATTCGAATAATAAATGTGAAGTGAATGTTTTATAATGTTAATGGTGAGAAAGAAGAGGAAAAAGAGAGAGAGATACACGAACAAGAGGAAAGTGACTGCCACTTGTATACGAATGAAGAGACACAAAGATGTGACTCACACTTGACTCTGAGCTTGACGGGGTTGGACTGTCCGTCGCCCTCGATGTTGGAGGCGACGCAGTAGTAGCTGCCGGAGGCCGTCCTCGCCACCCTCTGCAGCACCAGACTCTGGTTGCTGATGATCACCCCGGCTGACACGTTGTGCTGCAGCTCCTGGCCCTGTAACGAGACAGTGTGGAACGCCTCTCTCAAAAAAAAAAAAAAACCGCTCAGATCAGCCTATATATTGTGTTCATCCCCATGGATGTATGTTTTTTTTTTAATGATAAGGGGGGATATATGATTACTGATTCTCAGTAATTGCTGATATGTGTGGTGCTGGAGATTAATTTTTGTGAGGGCATCTCCATAGACCCAACCCGTATCATGTGTGGCAGTGATCAATTCTCTCATGTGTGGTAGTGATCACTTCTCTTATGTATGGCAATGATCAATTCTCTCATGAGTGATCATCACTCATCAAAAGGAGTATATATATATACACAGTATCCACACCACAATTACTCTGATTGGCCAAAATTGCCAATACATTTTGTCAACACAACTAATTATATTACACATTGGTAAACAATTTTTTTTTACTAAACGACAGTAACATTTAAACATTTGTTTACGGTAGTTTTTTAAAATGAACGTTGCTTTAGTTCACTGTTCAACAATGTGAGTGATTATTGGTGCGTTAGCAGTGACTTACCTCATGGAGCCAGACAATCTTGTAGACCCAGGGGTTGGCCTTGATGGAGCACTCGAAGTACACATCGTCTCCCTCTTCGATGTCGCTCAGATTGAGGTTCCGACCCGGGTACAGCGTCGACATGGGAACGTCTGGCAGGGCAGTAAACGGTAATGGAGGGGGAAACACGTATCGTACAGGGATATAGATGTAATGTCTCTTAACAGGTATAAAGAGCACGAGGGTACAGCTGATCTACATATTGTAAAACACATCAAATTGGTGTACAGTGGGCGTGTTGTACAAATGTACTAGGGATAGATTAGTTGTATAGATGTACATAGGAGTGGTTACTTGTACAGGTAGGTGTACATGGAATGGGTTAGTTGAACAGGTGAACAAAGGGTAAGTTAGTTGTACAGGGGACGAGTTAGTTGCACAAGAGTACAAGGGATAACTTATTTGTGCTGATTGTGAGGAGATCTTCCCTCACAGCACAAGCTCATGCTGTAAGGGCTGATTGTGAGGAGATCTTCCCTCACAGCACAAGCTCATGCTGTAAGGGCTGATTGTGAGGAGAGCTTCCCTCACAGCACAAACTCATGTTGTAAGGGCTGATTGTGAGGAGAGCTTCCCTCATAGCACAAACTCATGTTGTAAGGGCTGCTGGCTGGGCGCAACTCCCTTAGTTCTCAGCCCTCTTGAGATAGTGGCGCCCCTGGCGGAAAGCCATTGAACTAGCGATGGCGCCAGAAACAAGAACAGTTGCGCGCACCAATTACAGGCACTTGAAGCCAACACTTGGGAGGCCTAGTGCTGTGATTGGTCGTGAAGTGATGACGTCACGGAATCCTCCAGGGGCATCGGGAGCTCCCCAAGAATAAGGCTTTCAGTGCTAAAAACCCAAAGTGGAGAGACGCTGCCTCACAGAGCTCGGAGGCAGCCAATTTTCACCTACGTCTGTAATAATTAAAGAGACTTTTCCATCTGTAATGTACCAGACCCGAATCACTGGTGATTGCAGGTGCGATTGGATTAACATCTAATAAGGATTTAATTGCAATTACATCGCCAGTACGGATAAGCCGTCGACAACAGTGAGGGTTATGAGACAGTGGAAAGACCTGTTATTGTTTTAAATTTAGCTACTCAGAACGAAGAAAGACCTTGTTGAGCCACGTGTTATAGAATAGAGAACCATTGAGGTGGACCTCAATTACACATGTGGAGTCTTGTGTAGGGACTCCTGCGAACTAGTGTCATATTTAACGACTCTTGAGACTCAGTGTCACGTGTTACGTCTTAAAGCAAATGTTGCCAGTGAAGCAGTGACACATAACTAGTGACAACTGTTGTGAAGTTTGTCCTTAGAGCTGTGAGTTGTTCTAAGTGAGGTGATCTTCGTGTGTGTAACGGGGTCGAGGTGGGGGGGGGGGTGTAACCCTTGTCTCAGTGGACTCTGTGTCACGCGTATTCACATTAACTGTTGTGTCTTAGTAACACCGATGACTTTCCTTGTTGTTAATGTTGTCTGTGTTATAATCTAACAATAAGTGTATAATTAGTTAGAATTATTGGTGTGTTAACGTAATTATTTGTGATTGCCTTAGTGACAGTGATTAACATAAATTAATTGAGTGTTAATTAAAGTGTTTAGTGTTAATGACTTGTGTATTGTTGCTTCAGTAACAGTGTTAATTGCATTGTTGTTCTGATATTGCAAGTGTCAAGTGCCGTATTTGCCAGTGTTCATAAAGTGTTCAGTTAGTTTACTATTGTTTATAACATGTCCAGAGGGTGGAGCCTGAGGTCTCATATCACCTGTCAGTGGTGGGTTCGGATCTCCTGCTGCAAGAAGGTGTTGTTAGCTGCTGATGTGACACTGTGTTGCATCAAGAGTGAACGTGACGGTACGGAGAGTGAGCATGAAGGTAGAGAGAGTCAGCGTGACGGTACAGAGAGTCAGCGTGACGTTACAGTGTCACCGTGACGGTACAGAGAGTCAGCGTGACGTTACAGTGTCACCGTGACGGTACACAGAGAGTCAGCGTTACAGTACAGAGAATCAGCGTGACGGTACAGAGAAGAGTCAGTATGAAGGGTTCAGAGAGTCAGCATGAAGGTACTCACAGTAAACATCGAGGCGCCACTCGTCCAGGAGAGGGAGAGAGACGAGGGCCGGGGACTGGGCCAGGCACGTCAGCACCCTGCCGGCGTCAGCCACCTCTGGTGTCAGCCGCAGCTCGCTCGTCGTCACATTGCCCTCCTGACTCAGCTGACACACACACACACACACACACGGGGGGGTAAACTGTAATTAATTTGCTCGTAAATAATCAAGTGAATACATGCTCTCGGTAGGTAAGTCAATCATAAAGCTGTATTTGACCTCAAGTCTTTATTAAATTACACCAAATACACTTAATAGCGATGAATGAAATGTTTGGTATTATATTTAACAATCTCACATATAAATAATTGGCATAAGATGCTAGCAAACAATAAAATACGTTTTCTATAGGTGTACACTATGTGTGCCAGATACATATAAAAGCCGCTGACCTTGCTGTCATACCTCAAACCTCAGGGGGGACGAGGTTATTACCTCTGGCGAACGAGGTCAACCCATTTGCTGACACTGAGCAGTCAACTGACAGTTCATTCTGTGGGTGTAACAACCCCTTCCCCCCCCGTCTCAAAAGTGTTATAGGATCTCGGAGAGGACGCCATCAACATGAGGAGACCGAGGCTGTTCAACTGGCAGACCCCCTCATGGTGTTCAAGAGAGACCTCGATGAACACCTCCAAAGGATACCTGAATCAGTCAGGTTGTGACTCATACGTCAGGGTGCGAGCAGCCGCGTCCAACAGCCTGGTTGACCAGTCTATCAACTAGGAGGCCTGGTCAGAGACCGGGGCCGCGGGGACCTTGACCCCCGGAATCTATGCAATGTAATCGCAAGTTAAGACAAACGTCTCATCTTCCCCTATTCGTCCTCTTCTTTCCCCCCCCACTTCCCCTTTCCCCTAGGTCATCCCCCTCTCTCCCTATGACCTTAGTCCTTCCCCTCCCCCTCTCTCCCCTCTCTCAGAAAATGCATTATATAGGACTGAAACAACTATATGGGTATCTTATCCCCCCCCTTCATCCTCCCCTCTCCCCCACCACTTTGGCTTCCCCAGTCCCCCCTACCCTCCTCCCTGTCACCTACTCTAACCCCACTTTCCCCCCTCTTCCCCCATCAGAAAATATATTATTAAGGAACTGTGCGAATAGATGGCTGGAGTATCTTTACAGCAAGTTCACACTCTACGGACATCTCTTCCCCGATTTCATTACGTAGTCATTTGAGACTTCATGGAAATTACTCCGAGGTGTTGAGTTACACGCTATATTTCTTAAAGCTTTTAATGTAGGCTTGCTCCTCCCAGCCTATGACCATTCCATACCCCACACTATACCTCCTAGAAATTTAGGTGAGACTAGCCCAAAGTGTCTGGCCTCCAACTTTGGACTTAGAGAAAGACAGAGATAAACAGATAGATATTCTCTCTTATTGGTATAGATCTTGCTATAAAAGCATACCTGATTGTCTCTGTTTCTCTGTCTTTGTCTCTTTTTTTTGTATAAAAAATATAATTTTCTCCCATTTCAGTGTGAGTAGTGTGAGTGGTCAGCAGTGAGAAGATTTATTTACTATGATAAAGGGGCAGGGCTTGAAAAACAGTAGAAGCTGGGGGAGGATCGCCTGTTTTGTGCTACTACGGACAAATTAAGGATAGCAGGAAATTTCTTTTAATTTTCCTGAGATCAGTGAAAAATAATCTATATGAAAGAGATTTTTTTTTAATATTTATTTTCAAAATATTTAGTTGTATAGTTTTGGCGGGCAATGTCAAAAATCATTGTGGGGATCTGAATGCGACCTTGGCATTCAGATCCTGTTTCTTATTTTATTTATAGCGACCTGAGCTAGCCTATGTCCGTCCCGTACCCTAGACCAATCACTCTTCTAATTTGGGTGACAATAGCCCAAGTATTTGGTCTCTCTTATTCTATCTCTCTCTCTCACTCTCCCTCATTATCGCTCCTCCTTCCATGATTCCTTTTCTCCCATTCCTGCTTCAACCTTTTTCACTGTCCCTGTCTCTCTCACTTTCTCTTCCTCCCACCCTCTTTCTTTTCCCCTCTCCTTTGGTTTCTCTCTCTTTCTCTCTCCCTCTTTCAGTCACTCACCTTCTCTCTTCCTCACTCTTTTTCTTCCCCTCTCCGCTCTCCCTCGGTTTCTCTCTCGTTCTCTCTTTCCCTTGCTCTCTTTCTGTCTGTCTTTATATAATGAGAGCTTGGGGGCGTTTTGAGTGACTAATCACCTTAGTGTCACCCCAGTAAGGTGTACTGGGCTGGTTGGGCTTCGACACGGTGTCTCCCGCCTTTCTTGCTTTTACAGAAGCTGGTGATCACGTCGCTCGAGTGTGTGTGTATTTAACGTCCGTGCATTTGATGTGTTGTAAAGTTCGAAAATGAATAAGCGTGTTGTGTTTAAACAACCAGGAAACGTGTGTACTGAACCGAGTTGAAAAGTGTGATTTACGTAACTTGGTCACGTTGTCCTGCTGAAAGCGTGTCTATACTTGTTGTGGTCTGTTGACCGAGATTTACTTGTGCTTGTAATTTGACGTGCTCGCGGTCAAACGGGTAGTAGAACGACGTGCTCGTAGTGGGAGTGTGGCATGGTGTCCCGTGTGTAGGGTGAGCTATGTTGAGTGTACATATATATAGTTCCCTGCGTACAGTGTGAGCAACACAGGTTAAGACGCCCCGTTTTTAATGCTTGAATCATGTTTATAAAGTTTACTTGTTGGAGGTGCGAGATGTTAGTAAGGTAAGATGATGTGTAGCGTGCGGTATACATACCATGATGTGTGGTATAAAGGTGGTGGTGAGAGGCAGTAACTCACCTTGTCAGTGTGAGTGTTGAGTCTGGTGTTGCCCAGGCGCCAGGTGACAGATGCCGGGGGCCGGGAGCCAGCGGCCTGACACACCACGTCGTAGGGCCGGCCGGCGCTCAGTGGGTCCCGGCTGGTCAGCATGCGCACCCACAGTGGCGGAACTGTCGGCCAATGAGGTGACAACTGTCAGTGGAGGGACGACACCTCACTCGTATAGTTGTGAGGTGTCACACTCACTTCCTCTCTCTCAACCTCTGCTTCATGCTTTCATTATAATCAATATTGTTCTTAATTATCATCTACAACGCTCCTCTAATGGAATTGGATTATATATATTTCTGAATTTATTTAATTTCGCAAAGGGAATGATAAATAATATTTTAATAGCGAGACTGGTAACCAGGCGCCGCATCCTTATCCTACTGGACGCCAACTGTCTCATAGTAGCTACCAAGAGCTTGTCGAGGTTGGTCGTGCTGCTCTGGCTCTCACAATCTCCCACCAATCTAGGTTTAATACAGCCCATTACTATCAGAACACCAGTGTCCACACTTGTCCATCTTGCTGGACTAAAATTTACTTATACTCCGTCTTCATGAGAATAAACTCCAGATGGACACGTTGCGTCAACATCTTTGCAACTTCTGAGAAGACTATGGACGCTTGGGAACCGCGAACCACAAGCTGAACAAATACGGTTAACTTAAATATATATCTATATCTATATATCTATGTATATATAACTAAAAATATATCGGTACCAGGCATGTTTTCAGGTTTTAACATCACCAAACTGTGGTTCTCATTATATTACAAGCAAAAAGCTACAAGTTTATATTGATAGTTAATGAATCGTTCTACTTGAAAACTATGTTGAAATAACATTAGCAGTCTCCGTGGTGTAGTGGTAAGACACTCGCCTGGCGTTCCGCGAGCGCTATGTCATGGGTTCGTATCCTGGCCGGGGAGGATTTACTGGGCGCAATTCCTTAACTGTAGCCTCTGTTTAACGCAACAGTAAAATGTGTACTTGGATGAAAAAACGATTCTTCGCGGCAGGGGATCGTATTCCAGGGACCATAGGATTAAGGACTTGCCCGAAACGCTACGCGTACTAGTGGCTGTACAAGAATGTAACAACTCTTGTATATATCTCAAAAAAAAAAAAAAAAAAAAAAAAAAAAAAAAAAAAAAAAAAAAAAAAAAACACTTGAATGATTACATTTATCCGATTCAGTTAATGTGGAGATATACCGTTGTCGAAATTTAGCAAACAGGCGAGAGTTAATTATATAATTCCGTTTACTGGTGGGTGGAGTCGTCAGCAGAACAGAAGCAACAACGGCCGTTTGCTCTGCTTAACACTGCGTTCCACATTAAAGTAAAGGTCCTTCGATACCGGATACAACTGTGCTCAAATTCGTTGAAGTAAACTGCGTCACATTGCTTCTAAGCTGGTATACATAAATTTAGAGCAAGCATTAATTTGCCACCGTTCCTGCAATTAGCCTAATGACGCCTCCCACATCTTGCACGGGCTAACTGCCGTTCCTTGCAAAGAAATTTGTTACCAATGATTAGCCAACAAATTAAGAAATCCATTAATATCAGGAACTGAGAGGAGCATGTTTGTTGTTGCCATTGTGGGCTATAGTCAGTTGACATTGCAACACGATAACGCAAAAAAACTACAATACACATGATAACCAAACCACACATCAGAAGATTGAGAAACGGCGACGTTTCGGTCCGTCCTGAACCATTATCAAGTGTGAATGTCATCCAAGTCATCCACACGACTTGGTAATAATGCTCCAGGACGGACTGAAACATTGTCGTTTCTCCGTTTTCTGATGTGGGGTCTGGTCATCCCCTGGAAACACAAACCGAAACTGTCTCTATTTTCCGCTTGTTACAACTTGTAATAAAGTTGTTACATCTTGGCTTAACGTGTTTATGACGTATTAAAATGTCATTACAACTTGCTATATTGGTTGTTATAACTGATTAGGAGGTGTTAAAACTTGTTCGAACGTTGTACCAACGTCGTAGTTTCGGTGTGTGTTTGGCGGGTGATCGTTACTTCAGCCACGTTATTGTGACTCACCGTCTGCATACATTACTCGTTTTCAGATCTTTTCATGCAATTGCACACAATTATCATAATAATCGACATTTAACAGTGGCATCACTAATTGACTAATACACCTGAGTGGCAATGATGCACACCCTTCTAGGTCAGTAAGAAGTATCATTGAGAGCATTAAGCAAGTTACTAATACTTTCCAGCATTGGTAAACTACAGTTGTTTTGCTTTGATTGAGCTGTCGCCATCTCAACCTAGTATTATTGCGGAACTCCTCGTTCTATTATTGCCTACGACGGCGAGTCAATGTAGGTGCCTTTTATATACAATCGATACTAACTAGGTTCCGGATATTGATGCTCATGAGAGACTGATAATGAGTCTCTCATTATCGCTCTCATTCATCACCTAAGGAAACTGGCGATAAAATCTTAAGTCAGAAAAGGATACAGTTATCTCACAGGGAGCAGCCTTGATGCTTTTGTTATCGTTCAATCATTGGGAGTAAATGTAGAACATTTTTTTAGAACACAGCAGACATAAAAAGACTTAAGAACAACTAAGGCAACTATTTAACAAAATTATCGGGTATGCCAAAATATTTCATATTGTAGGAAGCTTCCGGCACACAAACTTAAATGTCAAGCAGAGCCGACACTTGAGACCAGCTCATACTCGTCGCCTTGAAGATGTCATCAATTGATTGAATCAAACTGATCCTGACACAAGAAAAAAAAACGCATCACGTTGCACATTATGGGAGCAAGAGATAATTAATGTTAATACATAATAAAGCAGAGGATCACACATTATTATATTATTATTATATTATTAGAGAATTACATTATTATCTTCCACTATAAAAAAATATTACAAATGTAGTTCCATACATATACTCAAGCAGTAAGGTATACTCCTCTCTGGAATACACCCCCCCCCCCACTTATCTGTGGTTTGATATGGCGGCTTTTGTAGATGAGCATGTGATAATTTCTTTTCCTTCATTCATATGTTCTTCTTATGCTCTTATGTTATATAAATTGCATTAGTTTAGATTCAGGAAAGACCTGGTAAATATTGAGTTGCAACTCGAACAAATTACCATATAGCATTATAATCGTAGACTTGCTGGAGTGCTTTAAGTGAAGGTCAGACATGTATAGGAATGAATTTGGGTGGATGTAAATAGGACCTGCCTCGTCTGCGCCAAATGGCATCTGCAGTTGCCTTATTATCTTCTTAACTATTAGAGAATGTGAGTGATCAGCTGTGACCAGTCTCTGGTACACATCAGTTGCTTGTAACATATGATGTGGAGCCTCGCAGCACGCTGCTGAGACAAGTGCTGACTGGACTCTCCGATCACCTTACAACACGGGGTCTGATTGCTGAGGAACAATGAACTCCCTGAGTACGTAACGTATTTGAACGGATCTTGGGCCACTCCTGAGGGTGGGTTACATGGACACTTTTACTTAGTAAATGTATCCACTGTTGCTTGAAGCGATGGGTCCTGTAGGACCGCAGTTCGGAACTGGTCACGAATGAGCGCCTTTGGTACTGTATCACAGGTTAATGGGTAATAATAGTAATGGTGTTGACAGGATATCGACTGATGCAGTCAGTAAGCTTGCTAGCTTGTGCTTCTCAGTAAGTTGTGTGGTTGCAGATGGAGAGGTCATCTCTCAATGTGCACGGCTGGATTTGGCTACGGAGTTTTGAAGATAGGCTTCAGCAGCCTGTGGTCAGTGACCATCATGCCCCGAGCAGACATAACATGAAGTGCTCACAGTTGCTGTCACCGTTGTTGACAACGTACTCCACGCTACGAGTCATCACATGAAACATCTTCCGTGCGACGAGCAGTGATAAGTACATTAGTGAGAGCACTTTCATCATCACCAGGTTCTCGAGGGCTTCGACGGTGACGTGTGATTGTGAGTGTTCCAGTCACTCTCACGGCGCCTCAGTTTCCTCATCAACTCGAGCAAACTCACACTGTGCAGCTGTGTACATGTGCACTACTGATCAACTGTTTTATTTTGGAGTTGTTTGCCTCTCCTGATATGAATGATTTCCCCCTAACATTGTTCAGTCTAGGCTTAAAATGTTCAACATATCTCTATCAATACCAGTTTTTTTTCAGAGCGTTTAAGTACAAGGGGCCTTTTTCTTTCAGCACTTTTGATGTCGGAAATTGTTAGCAAATTTCAAGCTTTTTTTCGCATTTCGGTTCACCACAATAACAAGTTACTCTTTAACATGTTAACTGTCTATGTATAAACTTATCATATTACAAGTCCCAAAAAATTATAGACACTTATTGCGCTGAGTATCTTACTTAACAATTAACCGTAACTACTTTAATATTTCTGATCGCTTATAAATTTAAATGAAAAAAAACAATGCTGAATACAGCTGCAACTTGACCTTTAGCCTAGCCTTGTGAAGAGACTTGTTTCGAACCGCAGCAGATCAGCATGTGTCAGCAGCGTTTTTATGGCGTTTTGAGCAGTGTCTCCACAGCAGACACTTCACAGCATACTCAGCAAATAGCGCAGAAATGATCAGCACAAACAATTTTCAGCATGAAGAAATGTGCAGCACAGAGCGTTGTTTTGTACGCGTAACTGATCAGTACACAGCGTCAGTGAGTACACAGCGTCAGTCAGTACACAGCGTCAGTGAGTACACAGCGTCAGTCAGTACACAGCGTCAGTGAGTACACAGCGTCAGTCAGCACACAGTGTCAATCAGCACACAGCGTCAGTCAGCACACAGCGTCAGTCAGTACACAGCGTCAGTCAGTACACAGTGTCAATCAGCACACAGCGTCGGTCAGTACACAGCGTCAGTCAGCACACAGCGTCGGTCAGCACACAGCGTCAGTCAGCACACAGCGTCAGTCAGTACACAGTGTCAATCAGCACACAGTGTCAGTCAGCACACAGCGTCAGTCAGTACACAGCGTCAGTCAGCACACAGCGTCAGTCAGCACACAGATTCGGTCAGCACAGACGATGCGTTGTTTTTCTTCTATTAGGGCTTTCCCCGCTGGCCAGAGAACATCACCTTCCATCTTGTTTTGCTTGGAGATTACCCGCGTTCACTCTTGTCCTCGCGGCCAGTGGTGCGTTTCGTGGGGCTGATGGTTGATGGAAAGGTCCACTTACATGGCTGTTCTCATTGATCCTTGTGTTGATACATGGCCAGTGTGCCTGGCGTATTGGGCATCCTGCTTTTGCTGCTTCCGTTGGTAGCGTGTGAAATGCAGTGGCATATGACAACAGGAAGAATCGTCTGTTCTAAACATGACAACGGGAATAGGCAATATGGACAGGGAAGTCTCTGTAAATTGAGAGAAAGTAGGACATGAGGTAACTGATGAATGCTGGAAATGTAAATGTGTGTAAAATATAAGGGAACAAAATAAGGGAGCAACGCAGTCGGCCTGTTGGCTGATAGCAGGCGGGTCCCGTTTAAATCAGCCCCATTCACACACACGTATCCAATCTGCTGTTGAAATATATGAAACTGCTCCTCTCAATAATAACAGATTGTAGCTAAATTTAACTCACCCAAAACCCTATTCCCAAATCAGTTCGTCTCTATTCCCCTGCAAAAATAACGGGGGATTTTTTTTTGTATCCCGCTTGTACGCATTGTTGCGGGTTGTGTCTTATTCAGGCCATTGTTTATATTCATGTTCAGGCACCCTAACGCACTGTAACACCAAACTCACATCTCCTCCTCCAACAGAAAGAGATACTTCAACCTGTTCTCGTGGAGGAAGCCCGTGTCCTACCTTAACCTGCCTTGCATGTGGATCCACCTCGAAGTCCAGTGTTATTGGTCACCTTATGATTCCCAGAGCCGGGGACAGGAAGCCTGCTGTGCTATCTTTTCTGCTGTTTTCTGCATGTAGAAGCCTGCTATCGAGGTTCCCCAAGGCCGTCTGCTGACCTTATCCAGTATTCAATCCACGGAGAAATGGAGACGGTGAGTCACAGTAATGTGGCTCGCAGCGAGTAAACAGAGTATGAGGGTGAATAAGATTGATGATTGATGAAGATTAAGCCACCCAGAAGGTGGCACGGGCATGAATAGCCCGTAAGTGGTGGCTCTTATGAGCCATTACCAGTATCAATAGATACTGGAGATCTGTGGAGGTGCGACTGCACCCTGCGTGACGGGAGATCTCCCGTGAAGGTGAATAAGTTGAGCAATATAATATAGAGTGAGAGAGAGAGAGAGAGAGGAGGAACATAATATATAAGGCGTGTGTAGACTCACAGTTCATGTCGAGGGTGACGGTAGTGGCGAGGGGGGCGGTGAGGTTGGAGTTGGCCGCCTGACACGTGAGAGTCCGGTGCAGATCCCGCCGGGAGAGTGAGGGCACCACCAGCGTGTTAGTCACCTGGTCCAGGGTCTCGACCTCCGGGGTCATGTCCAGGAGCACCGGGCCCTCCCACCAGGTGACAGTAGGGGGCGGCGACCCTCCCGAGGCGCGACAGGTGAGACGAAGGGTGTCACCCTCGGCGAAGGGCCCCACGATGCTGCGCGCCTCCACGCCCAGCTCCGTGTACACTGCCAGGCGCCGCGGGGGAACTACACACACACACAAACATAATGTTAACAACACCGTCCCCTCCAGAACAGGAACAAGTGCACTAAGCCCACCATGTTGCGCACTTGACAACATGGTGATGTTCATGCACTTGAATATAATAATAATATTCCGCACTTGACAAGAACACTTGGCAAGTGTTGTTGTGTTGCAGAATATTATTACTGACATTGTGAAGCTCTCGCGGAGCACACAACGCATGACAACGTTATTGGCAAGCGTTGTGGCAATGTTGGGGCAACATTGTGACAATGTTGAGGCAGCGTTGTGGCACTGTTGAGGCAACATTGTGACAATGTTGAGGCAACATTTTGGCACTGTTGAGGCAACATTGTGGCACTGTTCAGGCAACATTGTGACAATGTTGAGGCAACGTTATAGCACCGTTGAATCAACGTTGAGGCACAATTGAGGCAACGTTGAGGCAACATTGAGACACGCTCGCCTTTAATAAAGTGCTCAATAATGAGGTGACCCAACTGGCGGAAACATTTTGGTTGAGCGTAGTGAGAGTTCTTAAACAGTGAAACTAAATCTATCCAGACGAGGTGTTTGGTTAAGTTCAGAAATATATTGGATTAAATCGATGGATCTGGATAAGAATATTCAGAATCATCGACCTCTTAAGATGGGTTGACGTATTTCATTTTATTACGTATTTAGTAACAAATACGCTTGTGGGTTATTGACGGTTCTCCGTAGACAGGCTGAGGTTCCCGTCTGCTCCTCAAGACTTGGACGGGACTGTTTACCAGCCCGGCCCAGAACCTCACACCCATTGTTTGCCTGTTAGTATTACTATTATTATTATTATTATTATTATTATTATTAATATTATTATTATTATTATTATTATTATTATTATTATTAATATTATTATTATTATTATTATTATTATTATTATTATTATTAATATTATTTGCGGATCGTTTACGACCTTTACATTAAAGGCGTGAAGCTTTAAATTCCCGGAGTGAATAATTAGTGAATAATAATTATTCACATTAGTGAGTGCAGTGGAGATATGTTAATTATATTCAAATGGTATAGAATTATATTGCAGACAACACAAATGGCATTTCTGTTTTGGTGAGTGTTGTCAACATTACTGAAGGATAGAGTTGTTATTCATTCCTTTGTTATGCACCCCATACCCATCCCGTGGGCGGTGGTGGAAAGGGTTACAGAGGCACATAACGGGGTTCAGGAACTGAAGCCCGTAGTTCGTTTAGATAAGCAAGTGACAATCTTATAAGGCTAGTTACACAACTGTTAATATTACATACACATGCACACATATATATATATATATACATCCATGTACACAAATACATATACATATGTCAGTATTCTTTTTATATCACAAGTGATTATACATTATGCTATTTCATCTTTATTCTTTAATATCACTTCATAATCACTATATGCATGATTAATTAATGTATATAAGCATCAATATATAAGATTACTGGACACTTGACCTCGCTGCACATTACAAATTATGGCAACCAAAGGCTCTTACCCCAAAATTCTGGAGCGACGACGTTTGTCAAACAATAAAGATGAACTATGACTTGGAACTACAGCCGGAGCCCAAGAACTAACTCTTGTTCACAGACTTAATCCAAATTATCAATATTTCAAATTTCATTTATATCATATGAATACTTACGAAATTACAACGCTGAACCGGGTCCTGGAGCTAGAGCCGGAGCCCAAGAACTAAATCCTCTTAACTGACAATAACTATTTTAAATTAAATGTGCTTTGGATGAATAATTACGAATCTACAATGGTAGACATTTAGAGGCGAGCCCCAGAACTAACGTCCGACCTCGCTAGAATCTTTCCCGAATACCATAGGTCTAAAAATATCTGTCTCTATACCCTAGGTGCTCTATATCCCCCAAGACACGAGCCTCCTCTAAGGTGCCTCCTGCCCCCCTAGTTAAGGAAGGGAGTCTGCAGCGCCGTCGGCAAATATTCTTAATTAAGACCGCTAAAAGACTTTTGACCCAGACCAAAAAGTCCATCAACGACGTCAGATCCACTACTGAGTGCAATTGGTATCCCCATCAGAGTCCTACTGGTGTTCCCATTAAAGTGCTACTGGTATCCCCATCGCAGTGCTACTGGTGTGCCCATCAGAATGATACTAGTGTGTCCATCAGAATGATACTAGTGTGCCCATCAGAATGATACTAGTGTGCCCATTAGATTGTGCTACTTACTGAAACAAGTGAACTTGCTGATAATAACTCTACATGCGAGGAAGAGCGAATCTGGTGTGTGGCGGCTGGGCGATGCTGCCATAACTCTCTCTCCTAACTTTCGCCGGTAAATTATGTCGCAAAACAGCGTTGATTCTGTCGCCTCGTTATGTTGTTGTTGTTATAGATTCAGCTACTGGGAACAAAAAGTTGCAAGTAGCACGGGCTATGGTAAGCCCCTAGTGGACTTACCTGGCACAGGAGCGGGGCTGGAACTGTCAGCTCGTTAACTTCACGTTAGTCTTATCGGTGTTCTTCTCCACGTGGTTGGGGCGTGACCTCCAGGTGTATTTCTCCTTCATCCTGTGTATATATTAGCGTCCTCGTGAACACAGGAGCTTCAGCCTCACCCAGCACAGTTTCCCCCAACAGAACGAACAGCGGAACGCCATTCGTTGCGTTCATGCCAAGATGATTCTAAGTCGCCTGGCACACGGCTCACATAATTGTCAGTCTTTTTGCTTTCACCACTACGTGAGGCGAGGCAGCAGTAGCAGCGTGAAGAGGAATATCACTGCAGAAGTCTTCTTCTTCCAGTAGCAGTGTCTTATATAATATTCCAGCTAATTTATCGACTATTACACTTGAGAGGAAAAGTTTCTGTAGACTTCCGAGGCAGCAGTAAGCCCAACTGCCTCAGGAGGCTCCTGGGACTAGAAGTAATTTCCTGTGTGCGAGACTGTACTAATTACCTGAGAGAATTACTGACTCCTCGCCCAATGCTTCAAGTAACTTTTTCGGATATCTCATAAAATATAATTTGGACAAGTGATTGCTCTTCGGCTAAAATAATGTCTTAAAATCCTTGTGGATAAGGATAAAGATATCCGTCATTGAAGACTCTATTTTAGACGTAAAAGACTCTCGGATCCATCATTAGGTTATAACACATGGAGAAATGCAACCTAATAATAATTCATTGTGACGGGAGACAGGCAGCCAGTATATATATACTGTAGACGTTAGGCTGATATCGAGGGTCCTTTTCCACCACCAGAGTCGAATCACTGACCCGCCCCAGGATGCAACCACGCAACATGCTGACAAACTCCTGGGTACCTATTTACTGCTAAGTGAATAGGAACATTAGGTGATAGGACACGCGCCCAACCATTTCTGTTCCGCCCGGAATTCGAACCCGGCATTCTCGATTGTACAATCAAGAGAGAGAGAGAGAGAGAGAGAGAGAGAGAGAGAGAGAGAGAGGGAGAGAGAAACAGAGGGAGGGAGAGAGAGAGAGAATCAACGTCTCATTCAAGATAACTTAGCTGGAAAGAAAGGAAACTGCTCCCACCTTTCCTTCCTGACTAGCGCTTGTTACCCCCGGAGGACACTGTTACATGTCCCCAGTTAACACACATCTCGCTTCCCCTCTCTTTCCCCCTGACATATTTATCCTGAGTGCAGGAAACCTTATTTCTTCCCTGACAACCATCCCATCTCCAGGGACCAGGAAGCCTTCGCTCTCCCCTGACAACCTTGCCATCTCCAGGGACCAGGAAGCCTTCGCTCTCCCCTGACAACCTTGCCATCTCCAGGGACCAGGAAGCCTTCGCTCTCCCCTGACAACCTTGCCATCTCCAGGGACCAGGAAGCCTTCGCTCTCCCCTGACAACCTTGCCATCTCCAGGGACCAGGAAGCCTTCTCTCTCCCCAGACAACCTTCCCATCTCCAGGGTCCAGGAAGCCTTCTCTCTCCCCTGACAACCATCCCATCTCCAGGGACCAGGAAGCCTTCTCTCTCCCCAGACAACCTTCCCATCTCCAGGGACCAGGAAGCCTTCTCTCTCCCCAGACAACCTTCCCATCTCCAGGGACCAGGAAGCCTTCTCCCTCCCCTGACAATCCTCCTATCCCCTGGGAGATAGTGAGAGCATTAAGACGCCCCCGCAGAGAGAAGACAAAAAGTTATAGTTCTTGTCCTTGTCCCCCGAGTCTCCGAGAACTCCATGACTCGTGGCTAATTGTAATGTAATATGACTGGGGCGGAGGGGAGGACGGCCATCAGTTCCTTATCAAATGGATATAATGATCGGTGAGGAACCTCCTGGGGCGCGAACCTCATGTTGTATATAAAAACACGTGACTGTTATGCGGCCAAGAATTGCATGGAGGTATGCACTCTTGTTGTTACCAAGGTCATGCCGGGGGCCAGATGAAACCAGGTGTGGAGTCGCCCAGAGTACAGGAAGTATACGTTCTTACAGTTGGGAGAGTGTTTCAGAGGAGAAGAGCTGGTTAGTTTTGATACAAAAGTTTCATGTAGAGTGGAGATGTGGAATTCTTCAGTTCTCACGGGTGCTCGATTCTAACGGCTGAGAGGTAAAGAGAACCTGATCATATTCAGCCGTCGTGTGCTTTTAGGAATCTCATAATTTCTGCTCACATGATATCTGGTGTTAATATGTAAATCCCAATGCCACTTCTCCAAGCTCATTATCTCCATAGTTTGGACAGGGACTCAACACACATGTGCCGTACTCAGGCTAGTGCAAGAACAAGCTCGTGAAATTATGCAAAATACACACACTGCAGATCAGATCAGGCCAAGTGGAAGTTGAGAGCATGTTCCAATCATGTGAGGTGGAGGCTCAGGGGGAAGAGTCTGGGAGGGTTTTACCACACAGCACTGAGGGCGTTACCTAGGAGTCTCTCATCTCCTTCTGGACAGTGTATTGAAGGTGAGGGTGGATCAGGAACTTACCAATGACAGTGAGGTTGGTAGTGAAGGTGAGAGGTAGGATCAAGAACTTACCAATAACAGTGAGGTTGGTAGTGAAGGTGAGAGGTAGGATCAAGAACTTACCAATAACAGTGAGGTTGGTAGTGAAGGTGAGAGGTAGGATCAAGAACTTACCAATAACAGTGAGGTTGGTAGTGAAGGTGAGGGTGGGGTTGACCCTAAAGTCGACTCTGCAGCGATAGGTTCCGTGGTCCTCAGCCTCGACCCTCTGCAGTGTGAGAGTGGCCGTGGTCGGGTGGAAGGTGGCCCGGTGGCCCAGGTGAGACGGGATCTTCCAGTGGGAAGGTGGGCCGCTCCGCACGTCGAAACTGAAGCACAGAAATACCCACAGTCAAAACAACAGTTCTGAGGCTGATAATGAGACGAACAACGGCAACAAATAGTGTCAAGGGGAATAGTTATTTCAACATTAACCCAAACCATCCTCCTGGAATGTGGTTGCGTTATGGTAACTAGAAACGATAACATTTCGGTCCGTCCTGTACTATTCGTTATCAAGTCACATACGACTTGATAATGGTCCAGGATGGACCGAAACGTCGACGTTTCTTCATCTTGTGGTAGGATATAAATAGGAACTGCTTCCTATAAGCCAATAGGCTTTCTGCAGTTTCCGTAATTACGATATTCTTATACTCTTCATTTTTTTGTAAGCACACAAAAATAGCTCCTTTAAAATTCGTATTAGCGAGATTTCTCTTTAATGCAGTCTCCGTGTTTACATGTAGGAACGTCTTACTATATATTTTAAGGAACTGTTGGAAGTCGACGACAAATTAAGATTGGTTCTCAAGAGGATTAAAACATTATCCCTCCTTAAGCTTTACTCTTTCTCTTTATATCGCGCAACATATCTCTCTCTGTCTCTCTCTCTCTCTCTCTCTCTCTCTCTCTCTCTCTCTCTCTCTCTCTCTCTCTCTCTCTCTCTCTCTCTCTCTCTCTCTCTCTCTCTCTCTCTCTCTCTCTCTCTCTCTCCAACTACTTGGGCTGGACGGTAGAGCGACGGGTTTGTTTCCTGCAGGTCGGCGTTCAATCCCCGTCTGCCCAAGTGGTTGGACACCATTCCTTTCCCCTATCCCATTATAAATCCTTATCGTGATCCCTTCCAATTGGCGCTTTCCCTTGATAATTTCCTTCCCCTCCCCCCTCTCTCTCTCTCTCTCTCTCTCTCTCTCTCTCTCTCTCTCTTTCTCTCTCTCTCTCTGGTTTATCTGTGACCAGTTACGAATAAAATTTAAATAAAAATAGCTTGTATTAGCATTGTGGTAAAAAGAAAAATGAACAATGTAAAACACTGGGCCATGAGCTTTTCTCTTGTATCGAAACAACTTTTTCATGTTTGTTATCCTAACAAGTTTAAAAGTATTTTTAAAACACATGTTCCGCACATATGACGCTGAGACACATTCCACACACATGACCTACGGACATTATTCTACACACACACACATGACCTAGAGACATATTCCACACACATGACCTACGGACATTATTCTACACACACACACATGACCTAGAGACATATTCCACACACATGCACCAGGGACATGCCCCATACTCATGACACAGATATATTCTCCACACACACGAACCAGGCACATGCTCCACATATGTGAACCGGCCTCATACACCACACAAATGACCTAGGCACAATATCCACGAACGTGACCCAGAAATGTACACACACACACAGTGCCTACCACACACAGTGCCTACCACACACAGTGCCTACCATACACATGGCCCTCCACACACATGGCTCACCACACACATGGCTCACCACACACATGGCTCACCACACACATGGCTCACCACACACATGACCCACGAAAACAATACAGCCATATCCAGTCAGTACAAGAGATACTAACAACTTAAGAACATGTTAAACGTGGCAGACAGCTAAATTACAGGCAGTGACACAACAGAAAACGTGGAATACAGCTCAATTACAGGCAGTGACACAACAGAAAACGTGGAATACAGTTCAATTACAGGCAGTGACACAACAGAAAACGTGGCAGACAGCTCAATTACAGGCAGTGACACGACAGAAAACGTGGAATACAGCTCAATTACAGGCAGTGACACAACAGAAAACGTGGCAGACAGCTCAATTACAGGCAGTGACACGACAGAAAACGTGGAATACAGCTCAATTACAGGCAGTGACACGACAGAAAACGTGGAATACAGCTCAATTACAGGCAGTGACACAACAGAAAACGTAGCAGACAGCTCAAGTACAGGCAGTGACGTAACAGAAACTGTATCGCAGAGAATGACTAAAAGGCATATGTATGTAAATACTTCACTAGGGGAGTATGCAGATATAGATGCATAGAATGCAGTTACGCACTGCCCCAAAAATGCCTAAATATTCTCAGAAATGGATAATGTAATTAAGTTTGTAATTTAAAAAACGTTGTAGGTATTTCCACTCGTGAATATGTATGTCCTCACTAGATGAAAATAAATGCTATGAGTTATATTGTCCAAAATTTCGTGTAACAGGCACGGAACGTAGGAAAGCCGAAAATTCCGAAGAAAAAAGTTAGATAACAGTTTATACCCAGATGGAATCGGATTTCAAAAAAGGAGGAAGAGGGGAATGCATAATGTTGGAACAGTCAACCTAGGCGCGAACTCACTAGAGTTCCAACTGCTACTGCACTCCAACAAACTCCACAACAAGCGGACAGAAACTAATATTAAGTGAATGAATTCCAAAATCACTAGACGGTCTGAGTCGAGATGATTATGTAATCAAAATAAAACACACAAAAAAGAGGAAATACTTATATTGTTTCCAACATACAAGGTCTAAGGTCAATAAAGAGAAACTAAGTTCTATTCATAAATGGTCTCTAACAGGGTCGTATGCAATGTTTGAAGCATTCAAATAAATTCATATTAGAAATTACATGGACATCTGCCTATTAGGTACGATATATATATATATATATATATATATATATATATATATATATATATATATATATATATATATATATATATATATATATATATATATGTCGTACCTAGTAGCCAGAACGCACTTCTCAGCCTACTATGCAAGGCCCGATTTGCCTAATAAGCCAAGTTTTCCTGAATTAATATATTTTCTCTATTTTCTCTCTTATGAAATGATAAAGCTACCCATTTCATTATGTTTGAGGTCAATTTTTTTTTTATTGGAGTTAAAATTAACGTAGATATATGACCGAACCTAACCAACCCTACCTAACCTAACCTAACCTATCTTTATAGGTTAGGTTAGGTTAGGTAGCTGAAAAAGTTAGGTTAGGTTAGGTTAGGTAGGTTAGGTAGTCGAAAAACAATTAATTCATGAAAACTTGGCTTATTAGGCAAATCGGGCCTTGCATAGTAGGCTGAGAAGTGCCTTCTGGCTACTAGGTACGACATATATATATATATATATATATATATATATATATATATATATATATATATATATATATATATATATATATATATATACTCGGCCTAGTATGCAAGCCAGAACCATTTGGCTTGCATTTGCCTAATAGGCAGAGTGATTTTCGTTATTAAAAATAATATAATTTGTTTATTTTAATTAATATTATTATATAATATAAGAACATGAATTACTGAGTTAGTTATGTTAGTTTCGGTTAGTTGATGATAAGTTAGGTTAGGTTATGATAGGTTAGGTTAGGTTAGGTTAGGTTAGGTTGGTTTTTTAGGTTTGGTCGTATTTATATGTTAGTGTTAACTCAAATTACAAAAATTGAATGATACATAATATAATGGAAATCTTTATCATTTCATAAGAATTTTTTTTAGATAAATATATAACTGTAGAAAAACAAGGATTATTAGGCAAACCGGGCTTTGCCTAGTAGGCCAAGTAGTGCGCTCTGGCTATTAGATACAGGAGAAACTAATATTTTTTTTTTTTTTTTTTTTTTTTTTTTTTTTGAGATATATACAAGAGTTGTTACATTCTTGTACAGCCACTAGTACGCATAGCGTTTCGGGCAAGTCCTTAATCCTATGGTCCCTGGAATACGATCCCCTGCCGCGAAGAATCGTTTTTTCATCCAAGTACACATTTTACTGTTGCGTTAAACAGAGGCTACAGTTAAGGAATTGCGCCCAGTAAATCCTCCCCGGCCAGGATACGAACCCATGACATAGCGCTCGCGGAACGCCAGGCGAGTGTCTTACGGAGACGGAGACTATATATATATATATATATATATATATATATATATATATATATATATATATATATATATATATATATATATATATATATATGCATTTGGGTGAGGTGATAAGGTACAACAGTTTTGGGTGAGGTGAACAAACACAAGACAAAAAACGAAACAATGTATATATATATATATATATATATATATATATATATATATATATATATATATATATATATATATATATATATATATATATATATATTTTCAGATGTGAATATATGTTTCACATGCACATATATTTCCCAGTGCTGTTCATGGCTCCTATGATATAGTGATAATCATACACGCTACTACGCAACACTAAAGCTGAAAATTGCTCATCATATTTTAATAAATATGAAATATTGTGAGAGGAATAATATTGTTTAACTTATACTTGGCATTAGTGGGCTTTCTCTGTTTGTTTATGGTGCTTTTATTTCACATTGTTCTCCAGACTGTTGATCACATATTCCAACAGTATTTATTTAACGCTATCTGGCCGTTTACTGTATATGTTAGAAATAACAATCAATATATATATATATATATATATATATATATATATATATATATATATATATATATATATATATATATATATATATATAACTGAAAACTCACACCCCAGAAGTGACTCGAACCCATACTCCCAGAAGCAACGCATCTGGTATGTACAAGACGCCTTAATCCACTTGACCATCACGACCGGACAAAATGAGGTGATAGCCGAGGCTATTTGAACCACCCCACCGCCGGCACTCGGATAGTTATCTTGGGCATAGCATTTTACCAAATCACCTCATTCTTTGGGGCAACACGTGAGGAACACAAATCATTTGTGTTCCTCACGTGTTGCCCCAAAGAATGAGGTGATTTGGTAAAATGCTATGCCCAAGATAACTATCCGAGTGCCGGCGGTGGGGTGGTTCAAATAGCCTCGGCTATCACCTCATTTTGTCCGGTCGTGATGGTCAAGTGGATTAAGGCGTCTTGTACATACCAGATGCGTTGCTTCTGGGAGTATGGGTTCGAGTCACTTCTGGGGTGTGAGTTTTCAGTTGCATATGTCCTGGGGACCATTCAGGCTTGTTCGCATATATATATATATATATATATTAGAATGTCCGTTTGTCTATATGAGGTTAGAGGCCCGTTACTTGGGGCTAGCCTCACCCAACTTTGCAGGGTGAATGGTTTTGGGTACGGAACGGACATAGTTTGATTGAGGTCAGTCCTATTGTTCCTATTAAGAGAGGGTCTGGCCTGACACTAACCCTCCCAGTTTCCCCTTCATTATTGATGAAGAGTGGCTGGGCGAATCCCTAGATGCCTTTACATTTTCTGCGAGAGAGCGAGAGCGGAAGTAGGAAGGAGAAAGGGTAGAGATGGAGGTTCCTTGAGGTAAGAGGAGAAGGATGGAGAGGGGGGGGGGGTTAGAGTTGTTCATGTTTAAATAGAGGGAAGTAGAGACGGGGGAGACAGAGGGGGTAGAGGTGGGAGATTTAGAGTGGACATTGGAGTGGATTCGCCGCTTTGTATACACAATGCACAGTGTCTTGTGCACTCATGTGCAAGGTTAAACTGAATTTCAGGCAGTGAGGACTTTTGTGTTTTCTATCGTCGGATAGAGCACGATGTGACGAGGTCAACGACGCAGCGATGGCCATCGTACGTCGCTGTCGTGATTATTATACAAGAGGCAGAAATTCAGCTAATTGAGTACACACGTATTCAGTTATGGGAATCAAGAGAAAAGTTTGGTGCATTGAGAAAGACTTGGCGGAGGTGTGAAGTCTCTTGTCTCTCTCCTAGGGCGTGTCCGAGGCCAGGTCAACCCTCCGAGCGTGAGGTCATATGCCTGGTTCTGCAGCATTCTACATTCCTTACCTGTTTGGGAAAGTTCCATTCGACCCAAGCAGTCCAAGAGCTACTATGTCATTGGCAGAGTGGACAGGGGAACACGTTGTGATATAATTGAATTGCGTAAGGGCTGAATTGATTTCGTTGTGTAGCTAGAAACAAAGCTACAAATTTTCAGAAATCAGAGAGTCAAGATACTTATATTAATAATGGCCATGAATATTATTTATTTATGTTTGATAGAGACGTCTACTCATTCATTCCAGTGCGTTGCTGAGAGCCCGGACGTCCCTCTAGAAACTGTGACCTTATAAGGTACGCATCTCCCCTCCAACAGGATAACATGATAATAATAGATAAAAAGGATTGCTTTTTTAGAAAAACAACAATATCACTTTTATTTCCCATCATAAAAGGTGTACTTTGGCGAAACGCGCCCCTTTAGGGACATAGAGCAAGTCCATTATAAATGAAAAAGTAACTCTGAAGATTATTTTGTTAACTCCCTTGCCAAGTACAACAAAATATGGAATTAATGATGAAAGTGGCACGGACCTGTATATGGGCTTGTGGATGCCGTTCTTGTACCAGAGGACGAGGAGAGCCGGGTCCGCAGGCAGCGGAGAGGTCATGTTGCAGGGCAGGTTGGCCACCCCGCCCAGCCCAGCCCACACAGACCGGGTCGGACCTGTGGAAGAAGAGTTCGGACTAAATGCACAAATCCACAAGGGCCGTGACGAGGATTCGAACCTACGTCCGAGAGCATCCCAGAGCGTCCCAGAGTTGGGACTGTAAAAAGCGGTCAAGACAGTACCCGTAGGCAGGTTATTAGACACACAAAGGGAGGGTATAAATTCAATTTACAAATTCTACCATTACTAGTAAATTATAATTGTAAAAATATTATAATAGATACACTTCGGAGTTTACATTCATATAATGATCGTATTTTGTTTAACTAGGGAATTAATTATGCAATGAATTTTTGTCAGCATTGAGGCACATTGGAGAGCTAGTGACAGGAAAGGTTATATTAATAATTCATTGTGTCGGGGGACAGGAAGCCAGAGTGTATTCATTCTCGTTAGGCTTATATCGAGGTCCCCCCCCCCAAGGTGGAATAACTGACCCCGCCCAGGATGCAACCCTCACAACAAGCTGACTACCTCCTTAGTACCTACTTACTGCTAGGTGAAAAAAAAAATGTGCCCAACCATTTCTGTCCCGCCGGGAATTCGAACCTGGAATTCTCGATTGTGCGTCGAGAACGAATCCGAGTATTATAGGTTATAGAAATTTCCAGAATATTACCTTTGATACCAATACAAAAGTACAACTTGAGACAGGAGAACTACCAGGCAGCCGGAAGACAGCAAAGATAGTGCCATTTTTCAAGACTGGAGGTCCTGACCTATAAATCAATGTCTTTGACAGTCATAACGTTTATAAAGATGGGAAACATAATTAGAAAGGGAATAAGAGAATGCCTGGGAAGCAGGCATTCTCAGATCAAGATACTTGATCGTTGAATATTTGTTTGAACTTCAAATCCTTCGCCACAATGACAAGAGAGAGAAAAGCGAGCAGAGAGAGGCAGACTGTGTGATCCTGACTAGAGAGAAGGCTGTTAATATACGTTAATCCACGGGAGACTTGCACAAAATATAGATGCAGGCCAAGGTGCAGGCGGCCATGGTGCAGGCCAAGGTGCAGGCGGCCATGGTGCAGGCCAAGGTGCAGGCGGCCATGGTGCAGGCCAAGGTGCAGGCGGCCATGGTGCAGGCCAAGGTGCAGGCGGCCATGGTGCAGGCCAAGGTGCAGGCGGCCATGGTGCAGGCCAAGGTGCAGGCGGCCATGGTGCAGGCCAAGGTGTTTTCGTTGATTAAAGAGCACCTGGAAGATAGTAACGGTCGACCATATGAGGATGCAGAGCAAGATTACTTAGTTTCTCAACAGGTGAACCACTGTAACCATCTTCGTAACTGTAATAAATATATATATATATTCTGTTGCGTCTATCAATTTATATCACCATCATGCGTCTTCCACCTCCCCCCGTCCCCGCCCTACACCCCCCCCCGTCCCATCCCAAATCCTTATCCTGATCCCTTCCAGATGCTGTATAGTCGTAATGACTTGCCGCTTTCCCCCCTGATAACTCCCTTCCCATTTATATTCCCTCTTCCTCTGTCTCCGAGGATGATAAGATATACTTAAGGGACAAACATCCTTTAGCGATATGCATCAAGCCCATTACAAGTACAAAACTAATTTCGGAGAGGTAATTTTTCAACCTGTGAGAAGCATTACTTAAGAAATCTAGAAGAAGTTCAGTCTAGAACCAATTCGACATTGTCAATAACACTTGTCTACTTAAAATGGTGAGGCCTGAAACGTCGCAATGAGCAACTGTATCAATAACTGTAAGAATGAGTAACTGTATTTACCAAGTAAACTGTCCTGAGTTTATTTTGTATTTTGTAAGCAATTTTATTCTTTGCCTTTCCAAATGAACTATCTGGAGCGCTACATTTCTACTTCTGTGGGTTACGCAAATCTGACCCAAGAAGAAACAAATCAGGAACGAGTGTTGCAGATTGCAGAAATATTAAGACAGATTGCACGAGTCCCGCAAAGATGCACGAGTCCCGCAAAGATGCACGAGTCCCGCAAAGATGCACGAGTCCCGCAAAGAGAAAGGCTACGTAAATAATGCATTTATTCTCTCCATGCTACGGGGAATTATTTGTTTCACCGGTGGACGTTTAATTAACATTATTGACACAAGCAAGATTAGTGCAAATTTTGGTCAGATATCACCAACGTGAATAAAGGAGTAATTAAAAAAAAACATGCTGTTCACTACGTGCATAAGACGCACATCAGATTATCTAGAAAGTGAGAGAAAAGATTTACCACTAAATCTATACGAACATCTAGAGGGTAGGATCTTTTATTATTATTATTTTCATACCTCAGAAGTGGCCACACATTTACAGTGCTAACCAGCATACATACATTTTCTTCTCTCCTCCATAGACAGGATTAGAGATATCTGCGCGGAAAATTTGAACGAGCTGATTGTCACTATAATGGACACAAGATTGTTCTTATCAGAACAAGCTGAATGTGATCAGAACTTACACCACCAAGAAGAACTAAATTTCTACTATCGAAAGAAGAAGAGGAACACGAGATGATTTAGTACGAGTTTAACGCCATTATAAGACTTTATAACCGCAACATTAAAACTGCAAAAACATATTTTAATTGAGCACAAACTGTGCAATAATGGCTTTAAAAAGAAAGGTAAAGTATTTCACTCTAATAAAGCTAAATACTTCCTTAATCGAGTGGTAAACACATGGTGTAGCAATAATAATAATATAATAATTAAGAGGAAAGCGTCAAGTCTTTACGACTATATAGCACTGGGAAGGAGTCAGGATAAGGATTTGGGATGGGACGGAGGGAAGGAATGGTGCCCAACCACTTGGACGGTCGCGGGATGGAACGCTGACCTGCATGAAGCGAGACCGTCGCTCTACCGTCCAATCCAGGTGGTTGGACATGGTGTAGCAATATATATAGTACTAAGATATAGTACTATGATATAGTACTATTGTACTAACAGATATAGTACAATAAAAATATTTAAAATTTATTACACAAAAGCACTTCTCCAATCCGGGACTTTCCATGTTCATAACTACATAATCTTTACATACACAAACAGCCAAGCGTGCGTGTAATGGACTTCTTTTTTTTTTTTTTTTTGCTGCTGTAACTTTTTGTGAACCTTTGTTTAGACTGCAAGTAACACGTATTGCTGCGAGACGGGAAACTGAAATGAATGAACCACAACACTATTTTTTTGTTTCTCAAATTCTCACAACAAAAAGCATTACTATGTGCCGGAAATGGAGCGGAAGCGTGTGTTTTGGGGGGCACTAAAAACCATGAATTAAGGAATTTGAAACTAATGTGATGATATTGTGAGGAAATATTGAAGTTGTGGGATTAAATGGAACTATATTTCCAGTGTTGCAATACATAGGTGAGGAGTTTTGGCAACTCTATCTGCTGCATTTTGTTCCAGAACCTGATGATTATTTCCATTAAAAATATAATAATTCCTGATCCATACGACTGTATTGAGCTGCTTTGAATCTGAGTTATTTCTGGTAGAACACAAGGGGCAGATTGAAGAGGGCCAGCAATAATTTTGATTCTAAATTTCTCCATTGTGTTTGTACGTGAGAATCACTAGAATCTGACAAAGCAAATATTATATTAAATGTCCAATCAAACTTTTTCAATCATGGTTGCTCCAAGTGGCAAAGAAGTTCATAAATTCTCCACTTTCGTTGTTAAATGGGATTTAAATATGTTTAAAAACATGTTAAAAACTTGAGCTCACATATATTTTTTGAAAATGTTTTCCAGCAGTCCTCCAACAGTCAATACCAGAGTACCTCCAACAGTTAATAACAGAGTACCTCCAACAATCAACACCAGAGTACCTCCAACAATCAACACCAGAGTACCTCCAACAATCAACACCAGAGTACCTCCAACAATCAACACCAGAGTACCTCCAACAATCAACACCAGAGTACCTCCAACAATCAACACCAATCTCCTTTTAAACTCCCAAGAATATACAATAAATGCAAATTTTGTATTTATTTGAATGCATGAGTGTTTTATGAATGTATAAATTGTGTTTCATTAAGAAAAATTTGAGTTTTTGAAACATATGTTGTATTTGAATTTACATGCTCACGTGTTTTATGTATATATGAGTCTTTTAGGAAGTGACACATGTGTTTTAACACACAGGGAGGCCTGGTAGCTGAGTGGACAGCGCTCGGGAATCATAATTCTAGCAACCGGGGATCGGTCCCCGGCTATGATGGAAACAAATGGGCAGAGTTTCTTTCTCCCTGATGCACCTGTTACCTAGCAGTAAATAGGTACCTGGAACTTAGACAGCTGTTATGGGATGCTTCCTGGGGGGGGGGGGGAGAAGGGGGGGTTGTGTGCGTGGAAAAAAAAGTGATTGATTGACAGTTGAGAGGCGGACCGAAAGAGCCAGAGCTCAACCCCCTCAAGTACAACTAGGTGAATACACATATGGGTATTTTATGAACATACAAAGTATTGCGTAAAATTGCACTGTTACTGTAATTGGAACAATAACAGTATGGTTACTGTAATGGTACTGCCAAGGGACAACGGTAACAGTATTCTTAGCAGAAACATTAACGGTAATGAGAAGATCGTGAGTAGGGCTCTGAGGCGACCCTCTGAACCCTCCACCAAGGTCCTGCCAACCGCATATTCTACCGCTGTACCACCACTGTACCACCACTGTACCACCACTGTACCACCACTGTATCACTACTGTACCACCACTGTACCACTACTGTATCACCACTGTCCCACCACTGTACCACCACTGTACCACCACTGTACCACCACTGTATCACCACTGTACCACCACTGTACCACCACTGTCCCACCACTGTACGACCACTGCACCACCACTGTATCACCACTGTACCACCACTGTACCACCACTGTATCACTACTGTACCACCACTGTACCACAACTGTACCACCACTGTACCACCACTGTACCACCACTGTCCCACCACTGTACCACCACTGTACCACCACTGTACCACCACTGTATCACTACTGTACCACCACTGTACCACCACTGTATCACCACTGTACCACCACTGTACCACCACTGTATCACTACTGTACCACCACTGTACCACCACTGTATCAACACTGTACCACCACTGTATCACCACTGTACCACCACTGTACCACCACTGTACCACCACTGTCCCACCACTGTACCACCACTGTACCACCACTGTACCACCACTGTATCACTACTGTACCACCACTGTACCACTACTGTATCACCACTGTACCACCACTGTATCACCACTGTATCACCACTGTACCACCACTGTACCACCACTGTACCACCACTGTATCACCACTGTACCACCACTGTACCACCACTGTATCACTACTGTACCACCACTGTACCACTACTGTATCACCACTGTACCACCACTGTATCACCACTGTACCACCACTGTACCACCACTGTACCACCACTGTACCACCACTGTATCACCACTGTCCCACCACTGTACCACCACTGTACCACCACTGTACCACCACTGTACCACCACTGTACCATCACTGTACCACCACTGACAAGAGAAAAGTCATACAACTGGATTTCTACTGAAAATACATGAAGTCTAGTGGCCCCTCCTGAATGACGCTAGTTCAAGTGCCAGGTATGACCCACAAGCAGTCTGGTACAGGTCAAGCAGTTTAACACAGTCTGCCCTAACACTTCAGATATACACTGACAAGCACATTAACATGTCAATAACCTCAAAGCCCCGAGGGGATTTCTCGTTGATTGATATCACGTTAGTGTGATTTTATAATACATAAAATATTAATAATACGAATAATAACAAAAGTTGTGAACAAAATAAACAAGAATTATATAACAGATTTTCTGGTGGTGCAAGAAAGTTGTCCCATTTGTTCAATATTTGTATTGAATAATACTTAAATTCAATCTTTAATTTAATGCTTTAAGAAATATGTGAACAGATTCCTATTGTTGGGGAAAAGATGACAAAGAAACGACCGACATCCTGAGAGTTTTTTTTCTTAGTTTAGTTCATTTATTATGCACCCCATACCCATCCCTTGGGCAGTAGTGGAAAGGGTTACAGAGGTACGTAATGGCCTCTGTAACCCTTTCCACTACCGCCCACGGGATGGGTATGGGGGTGCATAATACCTGATATGGGGTGCATCCTGAGAGGAAAGTAAATTCTCGACCATCAGTCTGAAGGATATATAATATTCCTCCTAAATACAGCAAGGGAAGCCCACCCGGGCAAGCCCCACCAGGACAACAAAACCCAAACACAGAAGCGGTGGGATGGGGGACAATGCCCTCGTGCTGTGAAAGTCAGAGGATGAAGAGGATTGACTGTCCCTCTCCCCGCGTTCACTAGTCCGGAATCATGGCCCCCATACTGCACATTCTTCAGCTACCGGAGGGGAGAGAACCGCCCCACACATACCACCGCGTTCCTCTCTATACCTCTATTGAAAAGGTTCCACTGGCCCATTTTTTCCCCCGTCCGGCAGTCATCAGATAAGGGGTCAGCTAGCTCTTCATGGCCCCAGTTCCACTCCAGCCTTCACATCCCTGGACCCCTTGTCCATAGCCATCTTACCTTGTCCTCTAAATCGGATTAACATCAAGAACTTTCCTCTCCCTCTCTTTCTCCAGCGATCAGATATGGAAAACACAATCCCTTTCCTAAGGCCTCTGCTATTATCCCTTCACGTACCTTGTAATGAGACGAGAGGCTAAGGGTACAAAGAATACCCTCTCTCTCTCTCTCTCTCTCTCTCTCTCTCTCTCTCTCTCTCTCTCTCTCTCTCTCTCTCTCTCTCTCTCTCTCTCTCTCTCTCTCTCTCTATCTCTCTTGCCTCCTCTCCCTCCGCTCGTGACATCTAACAGTCCCCGTTATAGGGAAAAATTAAAGACCATAACCGTTGTATATCCGATACAATACCAAACCTTGCAATCATTTTGACCAGTTTTCTTGCTCGTAACATTGCAGTGTGGCGAAGGCTCTCTACGTCATGGTCGTCCAAGCTCTAATATCTTCCTCTCGTTATTGGATATTTTGCTCCCCAAAATAGGAATGTGGTTCATAAAATACATTTTAATGTGTCGCTTCTTAACAATTTACTTAATTGGTTCATAAATTACTGGGAGTGAAGGGAATTATATAATAGTGCGCTCCCTTGTAATCTTCAGACCAGCTCTGTTGATGTAAAAGTAATTTCTGATGTGACATCCAGCTGAAGTGAAGTCCTACTGAAGTGAAGTCCTGCTGAAGTGAAGTCCTGCTGAAGTGAAGTCCTACTGAAGTGAAGTCCTGCTGAAGTGAAGTCCTACTGAAGTGAAGTCCTACTGAAGTGAAACCCTTCTGAAATGATGTTCTTCATTCATGAAGTCCTTCTGGAGTAAAATATTTCTGAAATGTAATCTTCCTGAATTGAAATCCTTCTGAAATGAAATGAAGTCCGTGAGAAGTCCTTGTGAAGTCCTTCACAAGGACCTGTGAAGCCACAGGTGTTTCTGAAGTGAAGTCAGTCCAAAGTGAAGTCATTTCGAAGTGAAGCAATAAAAGTGGAGCTTATGAGGTGAAGTTCTTGTGAAATGAACCAACCCTAACACTGTCTGACGCAGCAATTCTATCAAGGTAATAGGCAGACAAATAGTAACATCAAGGTAAACAGCAGACAACCTGTATCTGAAACCATGCAGGAGAACACCACACTGTTATGACATTTAAGCAGAGAAACTCTCATGAAATACCTCCCGTTACGTGACGCCGGCAGACAAGCTGGCTGTCTAGTTGGGCTGACAATTGAATTAAATTATATCGCACTTATGTTTCGGTTGGAATTAATAACCTGTTACATAATGTCAGAATATAAACGTAAATGATTGAATATTGTGAGAAGGTTATAAGGTTACCTTCAGCATTTCCCCCCCCCCCCCCCATACAAAGGAGGATGATGTATGTAAATTATACGTATCGCTATGTTGACCAGACCACACACTAGAAATTGAAGGGACGACGACGTTTCGGTCCGTCCTGGACCATTCTCAAGTCGATTGTCTTGAATGGTCCAGGACGGACCGAAACGTCGTCGTCCCTTCAATTTCTAGTGTGTGGTCTGGTCAACATACTTCAGCCACGTTATTGTGACTCATCGCCTGCATACGTATCGCTATGTTTAGGGATAATGTTTAGGGATCGAGGTCCGATTAGGGTGATAATTATATCAAACTCCTCCTCACAACTGAGTTAAAATAAGAACACTGTTTTGGTTCACAAGAAAGTATTGATCAGAGGCAAAGAATAATAACATTAATGATAGAGAACCGGAGCTGTAAGCAGGGAGCCGTGGGCACACTAAGGTCCTTTACAACAATTGCACTCGGTTCAATCCGGGGCCAGGACAGAAACGGTTGGGCATGTATCCATTCACCTGATGCCTTGGTTCACCCAGCAGAGAAGGTAGGTACGCGGGGGTTGGGGGCAGTTTTTGTGGGTTGGATCCTAGAGGAAGGTCAGTAGTAGGCCTAGCAGAACTTACATGAGCCTAAGTACAGCCTCCCCGACAACAGGAAATATAAGTCGACGGTTAACCTCAACTTTCTCCCCCGTCCCGCCCTAAAACGTAACCGCAGCGACCGCTCAGGGGCCAAATTCACGAAGCAGTTACGCAAACACTTACGAACCTATACATCTTTTTCCAATCTTTGGCGGCTTTGTTTACACTTATTAAACAGTTGATGAGCTCCGAAGCACCAGGAGGCTGTTTATAACAATAACAACATTTGATTGGCAAGTTTTCATGCTTGTAAACTGTTTAATAAATGTAACCAAAGCCATTAAAGATTGTGGAAAGATGTTCACGTTCGTAAGTACTTACGTAACTGCTTCGTGAATCTGGTCCCAGGTCTTTAGTAAGCACGAGCGATGCTAACTAAGTCAGTCAGGGGGCCCCGCGGTCTTGTTTTCTCGGTAGGGATAAGTGTGATTCGCCAAGGACTTCATTCTATAGAATATGGCTAGTATAGATATCTATGGCTAGTATACATGGCTAGTATGGAAGGAAGTCGTACTGACTTAACAATTCTCATCGACTTGAGAATGGTCCAGGACGGACCGAAACGTCGTCGTCCCTTCACCTTCTAGTGTGTGGTCTGGTCAACTGACTCAACAACCCTCAGTCGTTCTTCAACATTGCCTGTCACTCCCGGTCAATACAGAACATCTCTAAGAGATCAGCTGCGTTAGAATCACAGTGTTGCCTGTAACGGTGAAGCCGCACTGCTCACTCACATACACAAGGACATCACAGTGACCTCACATATCTATCAGAAAAAACACTGCAGCAAGACGGGGCTCGAACCTGGGTAACCCCAGGTGCACGAACTGTTAGCTCCATGGTGCCTCCAGACTCCTAGTGGAGTCGACCGGATCCCAGACGCATTACCTGGAGTGCGTCTGGGGTCACCCAGGACGCTGGTTCGATCCCCCGTCCTGCTCCAATGATACATCCCACAGATGTATCACGTTAGGGTAATATTCCTGGTATATTTGAAGGAAGCATTTGGTGAAGAAGTCCGTGACCTACACCAGAGTGCGTGCGGGTTATTTGTGAAGCTTGGATTGGCACTAGATCAGTAGCAGTGGCGATTCTTACGGTAGAAGTCGTACACACACACACACGCACACACACACACACACACACACACACACACACACACACACACACACACACACACACACACACACACACACACACACGCGCGCACGCACGCACACACACACACACACACACACACACACACACACACACACACAAAATTCGCAGGGGAATTGACAGGGAAGACAAGGATGGATTATTTAATTTTATTTAAATATTATTTAATATTATTATTTAATATATATCGGGTGGTACACGAACAAGGGGACACAGGTAGAAGCTGAGTACCCAAATGAGCCACAGAGACATTAGAAAGAACTTTTTCAGTGTCAGAAGTAGTTAGTAAATGAAATGCACTAGGAAGTGATGTGGTGGAGGCTGACTCCATACTCTTATTTCAAATGTAGATATGATAGAGCTCGAGAAGCTCAGGAATCTGTACACCAGTAGATTGACGGTTGAGAGGCGGATCCAAAGAGCTATCTAGGTGAGTACACGAATGTACATCCATGTGTGTGTGTGTAACAAGATTATGTCACCTTATCCTGTGCAGTGTCGGTGGTTGTGGTGTGTGGTGGAGCCGGGGCCGAGGTTCCAGGTCCAGGGACCGCCACCTCGGCCGCCTGATAAAGGACCCTCGCTGCCCACAGCCGTCGGCAACGCTCCACACACACACAGAACGAGAAATTGGATTGTGGTTTTTCCAGACCGCGAGCGCCCCGCCTCCCTCGCTCCAGAGAGGAAAAGAGCAAGGAGTAGCGACTTTTGAAATGGCTTCCCTTAGGTAAACATCTCTGCCCCACTCCCTGTTGGAGGAGGAGGAGGAGCTCCCGGCCCCTCGGACTTTTCCCACTTGATATCAAATCATGTAAGTGGTTGGGTGGGAGCGGCAGCCACGTATCTGGCCGCGGATATTGGCCAGCCTTACTCCCTCCTCTCACGGCTCTTCATACCACTTGCAAAACAAAGAAAAAATAACTTCACTTGTTAGTTTTGCGCCTCTATCTGAATGTTTACAAAAATAACACGTCTGTTCTCCCCCTTCTCGTGATGCTGTCTATGCTTTCTCAGATATTTCCAGGTAAGCATTATGAATGAGCAAATCCTTGTTGCCATATTACAACAAGGGTCGAAGCCAAAGAGAAAATATTAATTTTATTTAAAAACACAGGTTCATACATACATGCATCCGTACATTCATATATGTACGTACATGAATGTACACGTACATGCCACAATGCCAGTGAAATTGGATATTAAAATTCTTTCGATTTACATTGCAATTACACGTGCAATGAAATCTAGACCAATCCAGAATCTAGACAATTAATCTAGACCATAACGACTAACAATGCAAACACCTTGATATAGTTAGTTAATCTCCTTAAAGTTTAGCTCTTGGTAACTAGCCGACTGATACCCGCTTGAAGGGGTTCTGGGAGTTCTTCTACTCTCGCAAGCTTTACTTGTGTAAGCTTGGTCCAACAGGCTGTTGCTTGGAGCGGCCCGCAGGCCCACATATCCACCACCGCCCGGTTGGTCCGGCACTTCTTGAACAAAACTATCTAATTTTATCTTGAAGATGTCCACGGTTGTTCCGGCAATATTTCTTATACTCGCTGGGAGGATGTTGAGCAACCGTGGACCTCTGATGTTTATACAGTGTTTATACAACAACGATCACAAAACCGCGTTTTCGGCTCAAATCGCCTTCATCAGAGCAAGAAGAGAGTGAAAGAAGAGAGTGAGTGAAGCTTCACTTTGTTTAATAGTATATGATGCTGTCTATGATTTGGTTAGGGGTTGTGTTTTATACTCCTTTACGGAATATTTCTTTCATTATCCTTTTTTTTATATTCCCTCTCCATAGTTGATTTGTAATATAATTTTAGTGTGAGGTGTTGTGGTTTGTGTTCTTGGTTCAGGGTTGTACCACCGGTCCAAGTGTCGTCTTATAGTGGTGTTGATCTCGTGGTTACTATAGCACATTGTTCACCAGTACTTGTGTTAGCCCTTCAAACTTCCTCCTCACGTTGGCTCCATTCAGAGCACTGGGTAAGGACTCGACGAAGATAAGCGTTGAGAACACTGGCTGTATATCTTTAGGGGGCACTCACTCCTACCGTTTACTCATAATCCTATATCTGTTGGCTTGGTATATACGCTGGTGCTTAGAGAGGTTCCTGTTTTTGTTATTAGTACATCCAGGAAAGGTAGACTGTTTTTTTTGTTTTACTATTATGAAAATAGTACAAATAAACAGCTGAACATACGTGACAACAACAACCGAGCACTTTTCATGTGTTTGAGGTTCACCTAATTGGCGTCTGCCATGCTCCAAGAGATATACAACAGCTGCACTACAATTGCATTACCTCTTGTGTTTCTTGGAGGCAAGATGTGCGTGTTGATTTATGCTGGCAGATTGTATTTAGTGAAATATTCATGAGGACCGTGCATCAAGCAGTGTCGTTACCTGGTGCTAACGAGCTCATTACGTGTCTGGGAGAACAAGGGGAGGGGGTGGGGGGGTGGGGGGTAGGTAGGCATGAGCTATGCCTGCTGTGTGCCCTCCTGACGCCCCCCTGGTCGATTACCTCTTCAGCAGCGCCGCCGTCGTCAGCCAGGAGATAATTGCTGACTCTCTTGTAGGCTCCTAACGCTGACCTTGCCCGCGTGACCCCGCTCCTCACTTTGGTCAGGTGGCAGCGTTGAGTTGAGGTGTAATTGTTGTGGTGGTAGGTGAGGTATGTTGCTGGGTTATGTCAGTATATTTCTGTTAAATGTCTTATATTGCGGTGTTAAATGTGGTATATTGCTGGATTATGCTGCTGTGTGAAGTGAGGTATACGGTACTCTTAAGTAAGATATACTGATGTTTTAAGCGAGAGGATGTCGTGTTAAATCCAGAGCGGCACACAGTTACTGGATTTACCTCTCTCCTGTTACTGGTATCCAGTTACAGTTTACAGTGTTATTGGTTACAGTTACCGGATACCAGTTACTGGTATCACCTCTCTCCTGTGGAAGGAGAGAGGTGATACCGAATTATACTCCTGAAACAAGACATTGGGGGAGGCGATTAATACTGCCACACCTTATTTTCAGCATGAACGCCACACCCCACGTGCTGCTCAGTTGCTTGGCCACATTCTCTGCGTTAACCACACCCTGACTGTTGGATTCCTGTCACCCCAATTTGGACGAGAACCGCTCCAAGACTGTTGGGTTTCCTGGGGCCAGATTCACGAAAGCACTTACGCAAGCACTTACGAACGTGTACATCTTTCCTCAATCTTTGACGGCTTTGGTTACATTTATTAAACAGTTTACAAGCATGAAAACTTCCCAATCAACTGATGTTATTGTTATAAACAGCCTCCTGGTGCTTCTGAACTCAGTAACTGTTAAATAATTGGAAACAAAGCCGCCAAAGATTGAGAAAAGATGGACAGGTTCGTAAGTGCTTTCGTGAATCTGGCCCCTGGCGTCCTTCTCAACGGGAACCACAACTTGACCGTTGTGTTTTCTGACCTCTCTATCAACGAGAAAAATTCCCTGACTGTTGAGATTTCTGGCCTCGTTCTCAGGTCTCAACCACTCAATGTTGGTTTGCCTTCTCACATAATCAGCGAGAACCACACCTATACTGTTGAGTTAATGTATAATGTTATGTAACACGATTCCCCAGTCATTAATATGAACCATATCACAGAGTATGAAGCTCTATGAACCACATCACATCACAGAGTATGAAGCTCTATGAACCACATCACAGAGTATGAAGCTCTATGAACCACATCACACAGAGTATGAAGCTCTATGAACCACATCACACAGAATATGAAGCTCTATGAACCACATCACAGAGTATGAAGCTCTATGAACCACATCACACAGAGTATGAAGCTCTATGAACCACATCACACAGAGTATGAAGCTCTATGAACCACATCACACAGAGTATGAAGCTCTATGAACCACATCACACAGAGTATGAAGCTCTATGAACCACATCACACAGAGTATGAAGCTCTATGAACCACATCACACAGAGTATGAAGCTCTATGAACCACATCACACAGAGTATGAAGCTCTATGAACCACATCACACAGAGTATGAAGCTCTATGAACCACATCACACAGAGTATGAAGCAATACTGTTGTTGCCTCGTCAAGAGTGATGGTAATGAGCAAATTAAGACGACTGGCGGCATCTTGCTGAACTTCTGCCATTAGTGGATAAGGTGCCATGATGTTATTAATGTCAGATTGTTATTGGTTAACTTGCATCGTTTCTGGTAGAGTTTAGGATCACTGCTTAAGTTTGGAATTATCTGTTGCGCAGACCTACGAATACTATTATTTTGTCTGTGTGTCTCTCCATGTGGGAATTTCACCAACATGATAACACAGGCAAATTAATTAAACGGCCTAATTTTAAAAAATTAAAGCGTAAAATTCATGTAATTAATATAAAGTTACGAAGGTGCTGGTCACTACGAGATGTCATTACGAAGACGCCAATAACTTCTAGCCGTTCTTAGTGAATATCACCGCAGCGTATATATGTTCTGAGGTTCGAGTCAACACTAATTCTCCCCAGAAGCACTACGTATGTGATTAGTTCGTAAAATCATAAAATAAAGTTCATATCTTTGCCATATTTCCTCGATCAGTAATGAGGAATAGATAAATATTTGGAATCACTTATAATTACCACACACACACACTAAACTTAATTGTTGTTCCTTCAGAGTACGTCGTCCAGCAGTGAAGCCCGAGTCTTCCAAACCTGTTGTCTGGGATCAAGGAGAATTTCCTGACACGGTCAACACACAGGCTCCGAGCTGTTGTTTCAGTAAGCACCCAAGTTACGGTCGAGTACATGTGCCATGCTTGTAGGTAAACCACAGAAGCTGTTTTCTGTCTTAAAGTAAACCTGCGGACTTAACCAAGATGAAATATCCACACTTGTCAACACATGTATACCCCTCAGTGTTCCACACGTGTCAACACATGTAAATCCTCAGTGTTCCAAACGTGTCAACACATGTATACCCTCAGTGTTCCACACGTGTCAACACATGTATACCCTCAGTGTTCCACACGTGTCAACACATGAATACCCTCAGTGTTCCACACGTGTCAACACATGTATACCCTCAGTGTTCCACAAATGCTCCAAACTTGCCTCTCAGGCCGCTGTAGTAAACAAATGTATCTCTTGTGTAAACAGCACACAATATGCACTGCACCAACCTCATTCAACAGCCCTTGGCTGACAGCGAGCTGGGAGGGTTTTCAATGGCGCTAGCTGGCTTGCAGGGGACACTGGGATGCTGTCAACAGCCCAGGTCTGCAGGTTTGTGCATCTCTACAGACTCTCAGGCATATCCAGGCTTGTATTTTCCAGTAGCAGTTGACAGTAACGAGATGGAAGCCCAGCATTGTGTCCACTTGGCCAACGAATAGGTTAGTAGTCATAATTGGTCGTGAGGCCTACATGGGTTCATTACTCTCCTGGAGAGGTGATCACGGGTACAATATTTTCCCCCTATGAATGTGTTGAGATAATTCTGGCCGCCTATATGTGTAATCAGACTGGAGCACCCTGATTGTGTGTCCAGGCGAGAATCATCCTCATTACCTGAATGTGTCCCGCCAGACGGGACCTTCCAGGCCGGATACAGGTACGGGAAAGCCGGGAGACGGTCTGGCTACCAGCACATACGGGGCAGCCGGAAATATTGAGCCCGGCTGTGTATGTTGACAGACAAGAACCTCCTACTACCCTGTATGTGGCGCCAGGAGAAGGCACTTTGCCCCGAGGACCCCCTCTTTCCTGTTGCCTCTTATTAATGACCACTTGGACTCAGCTCACGTATTTTAACTCAGTTATTCCTAGGAAAAAAAAATAAACTCAATTTAAATCATCTCCACCTTTCAGCGTTCAATAAAGCTGAACGCTTCATTTCAACGGCAGCGCTTCGCTTATTCGCCACTGGTCGGCGTTGTGACAAATTGAATCGTTTGTAGATTAGGCAAATGTCTGTCATTTTCTGTAGATACTTACCGATAGCCTCTGTCGTATACATCATTGACGGGCAGGTCATTTATTTTATGCTTCAGTAATTGGAAAATGTATTTATGGCGCGATATTCAATGCTGGCGGCCACGGTGGGCTCGGCTGGCCACTGCTGGAAGCAAAAGACTTCGTCAGTTCACTGATGCAGTGAAAATATTATCAATTTTGTTTTCTTTCGACACGTACACGTGTTATAGGTATTTTAAGTAATTTGGGCAAGGTAAACTCTTTGAATTATACGGCGTAGTTTACTTAGATCAGTTGTAATGACTGTGAACTATGCATTCCGGGTCACAGAATTACGAATACTGCGCGCTGTCCGCTTAGCCACCAGACCTGTGTGTGTGTGTGTGTGTGTGTGTGTGTGTGTGTGTGTGTGTGTGTGTGTGTGTGTGTGTGTGTGTGTGTGTGTGTGTGTGTAAGTGAGATTTTCACACACTAGTCAGTGCTAAGATAATAACGAAGACTGCTCAAACTATCGTTATGTTTAGTGCATCGTGGTCACAATTGAGTATGAGGCTCCATTATTAGTTAATGCGCTCTCTCATAACTTGCTCCATTACTGAGTAAATTGCTTTATTATAAGTTGCTCCGAATTGCGGCCATAACAAGAGAGAAGATATATAAGTTGATGATGGGACAAGTTGGTGAAGAGCCAAGTTGTTTTCCTGTGAGACCAGCACAGGGGTGGACACCTTCCTCTGTTGCTTGACAGCCTCCTCATTCCTGCCCGGTCCATACTCACACCCTGCTGGTCCACACACACATGCCTCCTGGTCCATACTCACACCCTCCTGGTCCACACACACATGCCTCCTGGTCCATACTCACACCCTCCTGGTCCACACACACCTGCCTCCTGGTCCATACTCACACCCTCCTGGTCTACACACACATGCCTCCTGGTCCATACTCACACCCTCCTGGTCCACACACACATGCCTCCTGGTCCATACTCACACCCTCCTGGTCCACACACACATGCCTCCTGGTCCATACTCACACCCTCCTGGTCCACACACACATGCCTCCTGGTCCATACTCACACTTGCCTAGTCCACACACACCTGCCTCCTGGTCCATACTCACACCCTCCCGGTCCACACACACCTGCCTCCTGGTCCATACTCACACCCTCCCGGTCCACACACACCTGCCTCCTGGTCCATACTCACACCCTCTTGGTCCACACACACATGCCTCCTGGTCCATAATCACACCCTCCTGGTCCACACACACATGCCTCCTGGTCCATACTCACACTTGCCTAGTCCACACACACCTGCCTCCTGGTCCATACTCACACCCTCCTGGTCCACACACACATGCCTCCTGGTCCATACTCACACTTGCCTAGTCCACACACACCTGCCTCCTGGTCCATACTCACACCCTCCCGGTCCACACACACCTGCCTCCTGGTCCATACTCACACCCTCCTGATCCACACTCTCACCTAGCTCATCTGCCAGGCCCAAATTTGTTCTTCTGCCTTGCGAAAACTTTCATTTCTTCCTTGCCTAAACTTACACTTCTGCCAGACAGTATACCAGTATACCAGACTCTCCTCGTAAGATTTCCCAAGAAACTGTCGTACTAAAGTGTCCCCTCCTAACCTACCAGAGGACCCAAAACAGAAAACGGGACAGTACGTCACTTTCGCCAGTCGCTTCCATTTTCTATTACGGTAATTTTTGGCCTTAGGTAACGCATACGAGCGAAAAGCGACGTTCTTTGAAGGAGGACAGGTTGAGTATACAGCCTCCACCGCGCCTCCGAGTTTCCTCACCTGGCGCCCAGGGTACCTCACCTGGCGCCCAGGGTACCTCACCTGGCGCCCAGGGTACCTCACCTGGCGCCCAGGGTACCTCACCCCCGCCCAGCTCCTTGGGCAGCCTGCACCCAGCTACCCCCGAGGGAGACGAGACAGACTGGGAAGGAGGGAGAGAGGGGGAAATAGACAAGCAGAGAGGGAGGTATGGGAGACAGGCATCCAGGGAGAGACGAGAGACAGGCGTCCAGGGAGAGACAAGAGACAGGCATCCAGGGAGAGACGAGAGACAGGCATCCAGGGAGAGACGAGAGACGGGCATCCAGGGAGAGACGGGGGAGGAAATTATGACTGGGATTTAAACTTTCCTCGCGCTACTTACCTGGGATAAAACAAAATGAGAGTTTTGAAGCACTGACCGACTTGATAAAACACAAACTCTCAAGACGCATTTGTGCTTTTCCATTGCTGAAGGAACACTTAGTTCCTCTTTTGTTCAGTAAGGTATAAGAGCCTCTGTGACATGGCAACACACACATTGAACACTGGAAGACGACCAGGAGACGTAACGACAACTCAGCAGTTTAAGGTGATGTATGTAGACCAACTCATAGCGTACGATACGAACCATGAACCTCTGTCCCCAGGGGAGCGTGACGAAGGGCAGGCGAAGTGATTACATACGAAGTCGCCTCGAAACATTTATTCTGACTTGTTTTACTGAAAGTGCAATAACATGGAGGTCAGTCCCAGGCCGCAGTGAGGAGGGGAGATGGTGTGAATACACAAGAAGGGAGGCGGATCTTCTAACATTTCTCCCCATTGTACCATAGTCCTCATCATTTCCCTACCTTGTACAATAGCCTCCAAACATTTTTCCAGCCTTGTACCATAGTCTTGAACAGTTCCCACCTGTACCATAGTCTTGAACAGTTCCCCCACCTGTACCATAGTCTTGAACAGCTCCCCCACCTGTACCATAGTCTGCAATATTTCAGCACTTTGTACCATATTCTCAAACATATTTTTTCTTGTTCCTTTATGAGAACATAAACATGATACATAAACATGATATATACCAACAACATGAAGCAATTCAGATAAAGAAAAACTCAACAACCTGTGGGATTGCACGAATACTACTTTCAAGGGACATGGAGGGTTTTCATCCACTCATGTTGGCTTGGATGGGTCAAACCCCACCGATTTTGGCTAGGAGAAAAGGAACTTCCTCGGGTGATACCTCTTGTGAGGGCACACTTCCCGCTGAAGCCTACGGCTCCTCCGGATACATTGAACAACGCTTATAGGAGGGAACGTAAGAGTTTGTCTAGATTTGTCGTAGTCAGAGACGTTTCGAAGCACGTTAGACAACCTGTTTAAACTTCTTTGGTAATGAGACACATAGAACTTGCTCTATGAAGATACTTCCCGGTATCCCAGATAAGGTTCTCCCTTGTTTATCAAGGTTTACCACGATTTAAGGTTCCAAAGAACCCACCTTCCTTGTCCTAACCGTTCTCAAAATTTCCGGTTACATTACAGGACTTGATATAGCCTGGGGGAGGGAGGGAATTGAGTGGATGTGGAGATGAGAGAGAGAGAGAGAGAGAGAGAGAGAGAGAGAGAGAGAGAGAGAGAGAGAGAGAGATAACGGAGGTAGAGGGAGGAGGTAAGAGGAAAGGGGAAGAAGGTCATAGGTGAGAGGGAGGAAGGGTGAGGTAGAATGGAAGACGTGGGAAGTTGGGTGAAAATGGCGACATTCTCGGGTTGATGATGTTACGAAGAGCAGCTGTAGCCTATTGCATTTTTTCTGTATTAACAGTTTTTGTATTATTATTTTTACTGATTGTATTCATTATAATAAATTATCGTATGTGAAATATTAATAAAAAACGATATAGATATTCTATAATTTGACCCAAAACTAAGCAGTCTGACTTTACCAACAGGTTGTTAATGCCAAAATTCTACCTTTTATTCTACCTGGTATAAAATAATTCGTTGTAATGTTAACAATGTAATCTACCAGTTTAATTAAAAGTTTAATATTTTTTTTACATATACTGTCAGAGATGCCATATATGGCGAATAACATTCTGAAAAAACAAAAAACAAAATCCACATTGTGTTTTTTATATAACTTTCCCAAACTCTCATCTGAAAAGTGTAGCAAAGGTCCAAAATATTTGCTGGATATGATTGAGCGCATCACTCCATCACTCCTAAGTTGTCCCACAAACCATTTTCTCAATATTTGTTTTTTTGAAAACCTTCGAACAAAACGCTTCTCACCAAAATATTTCTTCCGTAATGTCCGTCAAGAAACATCGTCCAGCGACATTCTATCTCGCGGCCCCCCTATGTCTGTGTTGTTATCCAGGGTGTGGCTCTCCTGGCGCTCAGTCACGGCCTGAGGCACCTGTGTCACACCTGTCTCACACGGGGGTGGCACTTCCGGGGATGTGGTCAGGTAGATGGCTGAAGGGGGAGGTGGGCTGAGAGGAAAGCTGTTACGTTCCTTGGTAACACCAGCGTTAGGTGTTAAGAGGCAGGTGTTAACAACGAGCCCCTCACCAGAGGCAGAGGGAGGCACTCCCTGCCATTAACAACTGCCTTAAGGCACTGGTATTAAAGGTCATCATCACGGTGGTGTTGATCTCAGCTGAAGGGTTCATATACCTGTACGTCCGTCAACGGATTGTGGCACTACACCTGGTCAAAGCTCTCTCTCTCTCTCTCTCTCTCTCTCTCTCTCTCTCTCTCTCTCTCTCTCTCTCTCTCTCTCTCTCTCTCTCTCTCTCTCTCTCTCTCTCTCTCTCTCTCTCTCCCTCTCTCTCTCTCTCTCTCTCTCTCTCTCTCTCTCTCTCTCTCTCTCTCTCTCTCTCTCTCTCTCTCTCTCTCTCTCTCTCTCTCTCTCTCTCTCTCTCTCTCTTTCTATTCCTTCCTTAACTCTCAGTGTTGATTTATTTCTGCGTGCCCTTGGTCGTATGTCTTCCAGTTGTTCAGCTGAGATGGATCATAGTGCGAGTCTGTGTGTGTCTTGCTGTTCTTGTAGTGGTCCTCCTCCTCTCACTGCTTCATTGCTTCCTCCTCTCTTCATCTTCACATTGCTTCCTCCTCCCTTCATCTTCTCATTGCTTCCTCCTCCCTTCATCTTCACATTGCTTCCTCCTCCCTTCATCTTCACATTGCTTCCTCCTCTCTTCATCTTCTCATTGCTTCCTCCTCTCTTCATCTTCCACCCGCTCAGTCCTCTACTCTGGTCAGCGTAACACAGCTGCACATTTGCTGAACATTTACAACACACTATCACACCCCAACGGAAATTTCCCCGTTGTTCAGGCAAACGGCGATCATTATTTAACTTTACGCCCCATCGACGCAGACTAACGTTCTGGGACTGTTTTGACCCGTTCCGTTCAATTGTTTTCACGTTCAACCCTTCCTTTCTGGTCTGTATATTTACGTCTCACTTTTACACCTGCCAATGTCTCTTTTATTTACAACTGTTCAGTGTTCATAAGACCATTATCAAAAGAAGTAAAACCAACATAATCCTGCAATTCTATCCTATTTTCTCCATAACAACGACTTAGTGTAGTAGTAGTGGTAGTAGTGGTAGTAGTGGTAGTAGTGGTAGTAGTGGTAGTAGTGGTAGTAGTCATCCATCAGTCTCAGGAGACTATGGAGTTGCGCTCTGGTTGTCGGTCTGGAGTGGCCTCACCAGGGTAGATTGATACGGGGGAGAAGCTGTTACCCATGCAGCACTATATCTTTGCACAACGAAATCACATTAATTAACGTGATGTATCAATGAGAAAGTCTGTAGGAGGAGCCATGAGAAGGATTCGAACCCGTTCACTTGATACTACTCCCTACACTGAATGTGTCGACCATGTCGTGCCGTGGAGGTCGACGACACATGTGCTTGGGAGTACCAAGTGAGTGAGTTCGAATCCTCTGCATGGCTCCTACTGAGTTTGACATTATGTCGTTATTAATTTCTTGGTAAGAGTGTTAGTATAGGAGAGTGAAGGGGAAGGCTGAGGTGTCTCAGCTCGGGTCTCAGCACCTCTCTCAGCATGTCTTGAGTGTGTACGAAGACGCATTAATCCGGTGGAGGCAGAGCTGCTGTGAGACAAGGCTTACGGCTGATGTTGTTAGTGGGGCTCCTGTGTTGTCACACTGTGTGTGTGTGTGTGTGTGTGTGTGTGTGTGTGTGTGTGTGTGTGTGTGTGTGTGTGTGTGCTGGCGTGCTTGTTTGAGTGCGTGTGTGTGTATTCATTTAGTTATGCTTGCAGGGGGTTGAGCTCTGCACTTTCGGCCCGCCTCTCAACTGTCAATCAATCAACTGTTACTAACTACTATTTTTTCACACAACACACACACACACACACACACACACACACACACACACACACACACACACACACACACACACACACACACACACACACACACACACACACAGGAAGCAGCCCGTAGCAGCTGTCTAACTCCCAGGTACCTATTTACTGCTAGGTAACAGATCCATCAGGGTGAAAAAAACTCTGCTCATTTGTTTTCCGTCATCGATGGCAATCGAACCCGGACCCTAGGATTACGAGTCCCAAGCGCTGTCCACTCACCCACAGGCCTCACAGGTGTGTGAGAGTGTGTATGTGTACGAGTGTGTATTTACTATTTGTGTCTCCAGAACCGAGCTATTAGCTCTTGGACCCCGCCTTTCAAACCAACCTTATTTTTTCCACCAATAGCCTCAGACGCTTAGTCTAATAAAACAAGTCTAAATGATCTAACTAGACTTAGGTAAACACTAAAGAAGAGTGAAGACTAAGTATGAACATAATCCATCTCTAAGTTTTGGAGATCTTAATTCCTCTCGATTGTGAGTTAAGCTCGCTGCGAAAAGTCTTAAAATCACTTTTTTTTTAAAAGTTAAAAAAAACACGAATAGTGTGAATAAATATGAAGAATACGACCGCCTGGAGGAGTCGCCTCTGGGAGTCGTGTATATAAACCAGTGAAAACTGCATTTATACATGTCAAGATCTGACTGCAGTCACTCACACTGAAGGAAGTAAAAAGTGTGTGTGTGTGTGTGTGTGTGTGTGTGTGTGTGTGTGTGTGTGTGTGTGTGTGTGCACTTACCTAATTGTGCTTGCGGGGGTTGAGCTCTGGCTCTTTGGTCCCGCCTCTCAACCGTCAATCAACAGGTGTACAAGTTCCTGAGCCTATTGGGCTCTATCATATCTACACTTGAAACTGTGTATGGAGTCAGCCTCCACCACATCACTGCCTAATGCATTCCATTTGTCTACTACTCTGACACTGAAAAAATTCTTTCTAACGTCTCTATGGCTCATTTGGGCACTCAGTTTCCACCTGTATTCACCTAGTACACCTAGTTGTGTTTGCGGGGGTTGAGCTTTGCTCTTTCGGCCCGCCTCTTAACTTTCAATCAACTGTTTACTAACTACACTAACTACTTTTTTTTTCACACCACACACTCCCCCCCCCCCAGGAAGCAGCCCGTGACAGCTGACTAACTCTCAGGTACCTATTTACTGCTAGGTAACAGGGGCATTCAGGGTGAAAGAAACTTTGCCCATTTGTTTCTGCCTCGTGCGGGAATCGAACCCGCGCCACAGAATTACGAGGCCTGCGCGCTATCCACCAGGCTACGAGGCCCCTCAACACACCTGTGTGTGTGTGTGTGTGTGTGTGTGTGTGTAAGCTAAAAGCGGAGAGAATGGTTGCAGCTGCCACCGCCCACGACGTCATCTGTCATACAAGCTTCTGAATGGTGTTCGTCACGCTGCTAAGGTTTTAAATCCCATCAAACAAATGTTTTCAAGTGTTGGAGTCTGTACCAGCTCTCGCCAGAGGGTGGGTGTGGCGTGTCTTGCAAGCTTTAAGCCGGCCAAGTTAAAGCTTTCATTGGTTTGCATGTTGCGTGCGTGCAATGGGGGCATGCCAGAGGAGAGTGGGAATTATGTATGCTGTCAAAATCCCGACTAAATGGCAGGGGGGGGGGGGGGCAGGGTAGAGCGTGACCTACCCTGCTTCGTGCAGGGGTAGGTACCATTCCCCGTACCATGGCTGACGGTACTGAGTGTTACAGGCCATGGTACAAGAAGTGTTACATCTTATGGTACACAGCGTGGTACAGTTGTAACAGCGAACATGATTGGTGCAGAAAATATCACACGTGTTACACACAACGAAATAGATAATGGTACCACAGATGGTACAATCAATGGTACAGCAGATGATAAAGCTTATGGTACAGATATTGGTAAAGCACGTGGTACAGATAATGATACAGTGCCTGATACAGAGAATGACACAGGTGATATCATAGGATGATACATATGATAAGGTAAAAAGGTAGTACACATAACAGCCCGGACACTATACATACTGCATTGTGCTGTACTGACTGTATTGTGCTGTATTCCGTTGACTGCATGGAGCCAATACAGTTAGGTTCACTGGAGCATCACAGTCGACAGCTGGCAGCTACCTCAATCACCCAACAAACAATTGAATAAGAAATATAACAAATAAATCCATATATATCAAGGCTAAAGTATGTGTTGTATATCGGACCATTCGCACATGGCTCATTGGAAGTCGACCTGGCCTCCTGGTGGAGTGTGAGGGCCTCCTGGTGGAGTGTGAGGGCCTCCTGGTGGAGTATGAGGGCCTCCTGGTGGAGTGTGAGGGCCTCCTGGTGAAGTGTGAGGGCCTCCTGGTGGAGTATGAGGGCCTCCTGGCGGAGTATAAGGGCCTCCTAGCGGAGTATGAGGGCCTCCTGGCGGAGTGTAAGGGCCTCGACACACACGCCAGCTGATGTAAGAGCCAGCTGGGATAAGAGCCAGCTGCTATAAGAGCCAGCTGGTATAAGAGCCAGCTGGTATAAGAGCCAGCTGGTATAAGAGCCAGCTGGTATAAGAGCCAGCTGGTATAAGAGCCAGCTGGAGTAAGAGCCAGCTGTTGTAAGAGCCAGCTGGTATAAGAGCCAGCTGGAATAAGAGCCAGCTGGTATAAGAGCCAGCTGCTGTAAGAGCCAGCTGATATAAGAACCAGCTGGTATAAGAGCCAGCTGGTATAAGAGCCAGCTGGTATAAGAGCCAGATGGTGCAAGTGTCGAGCATAATGGATGGTAATGTAAGTTTCCTCAGTTGTTACATGCAAATGATTCTCTTTTGTTGGCAGAATCAAAGGAGAAACTCTGCAAAATTACCAGAATTTTTAATGATAAGCGCAGGAGAAAAAAATTTGCCCGGAGGAAATGCTAATAAGTTCAAAGTTCTTTTGTTACAAGGCGGGAAACAGCACCATTGTAATTTCCTTCGAGACACTTAACTTCTGAGTTAATATATATATAAAAGTTGTAGCGAGCGAGGAGTCTGTAGGAAGGGAAATTAATCCCAATTAGCATGAATGGAGTGGAAAGCTCATTCATCATGTATGATGAATAAGTCAAGTTAAAGGTTTAATTATGTGGTAAAGACGGATCCAGGGTTGATGCTATGCTTAGGGATGAAAACTTGAAACAGTGTTGCTCAGTGAATCTGTGTAACTGAATCAGTGTAAACAAGTAACAAATGTGTTTGTCATGTCAAATGAGAATTTGCCAACAATCCAGTTGTTTGTCAAGTGATAAACTGTTGTTCCTCTCCCCCCCACCTCTGTCTGCGGTTGGAATTGATACGATTTTTTGGCATTTGGGGGGGAGAAAAAACATACCTGAAGGACGCAACTGGCGGCCAGCAGCAGCAACAGTAGCAGCAACTGCAGCAGCAACAGCAGCAGCAGCAACAGCAGCAGCAGCAGCAACAGCAGTAGCAGCAATAGTAGCAGCAGCAGCAGCAGCAACAGCAGCAGCAGCAGCAGCAGCAGCAACAGCAGCAGCAGCAGCAACAGCAGCAGCAACAGCAGCAGCAACAGCAGCAGCAGCAGCAACAGCAACAGCAGCAGCAACAGCAGCAGCAGCAGCAACAGCAACAGCAACAGCAGCAGTAGCAGCAGCAGCAGTAGCAGCAGCAGCAGCAGCAGCAGCAGCAGTAGTAGTAGCAGCAGCAGCAGCAGTAACAGCAGCAGCAACAGCAGCAGCAGCAGCAGCAGCATGTCACTGTATGACTGTTGAAGGAACTGGACACGTCCAGTGTTGCACTGTTGCTGGTGAGAAGTGAAGCTGTGTCGTATCTCTCAAGCGTCTGTGAGAGTCTTTTTTCAGGAACGTGAGTCTCATTTGACTCAGCATCCACCCCTTTCTCATATTATATCTCCACCCCCGGAAAGGAACCCGAGGTCCTGTGTGGCCCGGTTAAGGAGGAGGTAATGCAGACGAGGAGTCGCAATAACGTGGCTGAAATATGCTGACCAAACCACGCACTAGAAAGTGAAGGGACGACGACCCTTCACGACAACGAGACGGACCGAAACGTCGTCGTCCCTTCACTTTCTAGTGTGTGGTTTGGTCAACAGGATGTAATGTATGAGGGGGAAGGGTTTGATAATGGTGGTATATGACCCTCGACGTGGGTTGGAAGACACAGATATACTTTTTTCTCTCTCTTTTTTTTTCCTCCAACAATTTGCCAATAAAATGATTAATCAATTTGCTGGCGGCGTAACGAATTGATTAATATACATAAGTGGAACGAATTGATCAGTAAAGACCAGTGGAGCGACTGAATATTTATAGATCAGGGGAAAAGAATAAATCTATATAGACTAGTCCAGATTTATTAGTATTGACAGTTGGAATGGATTGATCAATATATCCCACTGCAAGGACGTGAGTCAACATAGACCAAATACTCAGTACAGACGAGAGGAACGAATACCTCGGGTATCTAGTAGTCCAATTAACTGGACTGGTAGTTCAGTTAGTCCGTTAACTGGACTACCACATACTCGTATCCAGAGTAACACATACTCCTGGTCGACTCACAATAAGGGATCCCAGGTTAGATTCCCGAGCAGAACGGAAATGGTTAGGCACGTTTCCTTTCTCCTGATGCCTCTGTTCACTTAGCAGTAAATAGGTATAGGGTCAGAGGGTTTTATCCTGACGAAAGGTCAGTTGATGATCGAAAATGATCGCACCAAGAGACGATCATTGGTGCGGTGGTCACGGTACTGTGTACGTTTAGGGGTGATCCTCATGGGTTCGAATCCTGGTCGGGTCAGTTACAGTTCCTAGTGATCTATGGCTTGCGTTCTCTGTCTGTCTGTCTGTCTGTCTGTCTGTCTGTCTGTCTGTCTGTCTGTCTGTCTGTCTGTCTGTCTCTCTGTCTCTCTGTCTCTCTCTCTCTCTCTCTCTCTCTCTCTCTCTCTCTCTCTCTCTCTCTCTCTCTCTCTCTCTCTCTCTCTCTCTCTCTCTCTCTCTCTCTTCTTCATGCCTATATAACTAACCTTCCGTAGTCGCTTGCCCACAACACACAATATATTCCCCGCCTCTGGTACCTGCCTCTTCTCCTTCCATCCTTTGATGAGAAAAGAATCATAATTACTTTGTGCTCGTTCAATGGATCTCATTAACGGACAATTACCTGATTAGTTAGCGTAAGTTGCCACTCAATAACTAATTTACATTTTTTATTTTATTTAGCGTGTTTTTTTTCAAAAACAGTGAAATCCGAATTCTGTACAGGCTTATTTGTAAATATTTGCAGTATTGTAATAATGTTGACGTGTTGAATATGCAATGATATGTTCGTAAATCACCACCAGAGCTGGGAGGGCTTGAAGTCATTCGGGCCTCCTTGCAGGTTGCATAATTGCAACTGAGAGAAGTAGCGATTTATGTGCCTAACAAAAAAAAAAATCCTAATATATGAAATGATCCAGTGCTTCCGTGTATAGTTGTGAAGATTTCTTGAAGGACATACGAAAGCGCTTAAGTATTTTTTATGTTTCATTTTCTTTTGTGGTCAAGTGTTTTTTTTTTTAACATTTTGAAGGATAACAAAAGTGAGATAGCAAGCAATGGTAATTGTGAGAATAAACGGTTATCACTTGTTATGTTCCCTTCACCTGACGTCGCCATCTGGCGACAAGTTGCTCAAACTATGTATAGGGAAGGGAACTATCAGGATAAAGCGTCAAGTCATTACGACTATATAGCACTTGGATTGGGGTCAGGATTTTGGGATGGGACGAGGGGAAGGAATGGTGCCCAACTACTTAGACGGTCGGGGATAGAACGACGACCTGCATGAAGCCAGACCGTCGTTCTACCATTGGGAAATTCCTTAGGGGGGGGGGGAGGAGTGATTGTTTCCTGCCTGTCTCACTCCTTCCTCTTCCTGCCTCCTTCCTCCTCTCCTCCCTTCACTAAGGTACACATACTGGGGACAAAGGAACATAGAAATATTAAGACACACTGGAACACAGCAGCAATTTGTTCATAGAAACTTTAAGATACAAATACTTGAATTGAAGTATAGGAGCCCATTGTTCACGGATACTAAGTAAGATAAGATACTTAAGATAAGATTAAGTAAGATACTTAAACTGGGACTCAGGAACACATCTTTACAGATGGTTTATCCTGGAATCAATCACCTTTCTTGGATATGAAGGAATATTCTGCCTCATTTGATCATTTGGTTCTGAATTCAGACTTTAGAATTGAAGGCTATTTCTGTAGCTTCTTTGATATCAGACTAATAGAATTACTGCACATCAGAGAGCTTTGATTAGATTAGATGGATAAATGAATCAATAAGATGGATTAATTAATGGATAACAAGATAGATGGAGAAATAGATGGATGGATAGATAGATTTTTTTGGGATAGACATGTGTCGACTATCTGTTTATACATTCATGTATCTGTGTCTTTATCTCTCTTCATCTTTCTCTTTTTTGTCTCAGTCTGTGTCTTTCTGTATTAAAGGTTTAGTCTCTTTCTTTGTCTCTCTGTCTGTCTGTCTGTCTGTCTGTCTGTCTCTGTCTGTCTGTCTGTCTGTCTGTCTGTCTGTCTGTCTGTCTGTCTGTCTGTCTGTCTGTCTGTCTGTCTGTCTGTCTGTTTGTCTGTCTGTCTGTCTCTCTCTCTCTCTCTCTCTCTCTCTCTCTCTCTCTCTCTCTCTCTCTCTCTCTCTCTCTCTCTCTCTCTCTCTCTCTCTCTCTCTCTCTCTCTCTCCCTCCCTCCCTCTGCACTCAGCTTCTTGGCCGTGGCTATATTACCCTGGCGGTGAAGCATCACTATTGTTGGCGTAAAGAGGGGGGTGGTGGTGGTGGTGGCAGGCCCGGCATGCGCTATGCAGCAGTGGGTCACTCTTCACCTCTCTTGAAGGGGCTCCCTCACTTTCCCTCTGACCTGCTTCACGCTTCGTTCCTCGCACTAAACATCTTAGCACAAAGCACCCAGCTTCACATAGCCCTTCTCAGAGGATATGCGAGAGAGAGCGCAGGCGGGCTCCACAAGAACCTGTTTCCTTCTACAGAATGCCTTGCCTTTTGATGGCGTAAGCATAAAGGCATCCTCCAAGGAGCTCTTGCGTGAAGGACCCTCTGCCTTTCCTGCCTCGCCCCCAGTTTACCTTCGCCTGTGAGAGAACAGTCCTTATGGAGGCAGGTTCAGAGGAAACAACCAATATAGAGCGTTTGTAGAGAGCGGGTCTGAGGAGGAATGATTTTCTCGTGAAAGCTTCTATTTTCCTATGTATATTAAGCACATGTGTTTAGGCTTGGGTCAAGGAAATATGTATATATATATATATATATATATATATATATATATATATATATATTTTTATATATATTTATATTTATTTATTTATTTATTTATTTATTTATTTATTTATTATGCAAATGTTTCACAATTTTAAGGCATAGATATGGCTGCTAATTTTCTGTTGTAATAAAATCTTTCCTAATTATTGTATAAATTTTGTTAATGGAAAATATTTGAATATGCAATGCGAATTTAGTTTCAATAATATTTCATGAGCAAACTGCTAATGTTACGATATTTTACATCAATTGGAATCATAAATTTAAATTGTTTTATTAATACAGCTCGTCACTTTTACACGCACATATAAATTGCATTTCAAAATACATGAGTTACAATATGGTCAAAAATATATTTGCAGGCTGCAACTGTCTGTTTTCATAATGACCATAACTCACACAGAACAGTAATTACGTTGTAATTACGTATACGCAAAAGTAATCGAGTAGTTACGTCTTTACCATTAATCCTCCCACAAAGTAATCGCCCCCGCTAACGACACCTCGTTAAACAAATAATAAAACTCGAAAGAAAATATTGAGTATTGATTAAACAACTCCCAAAACCTGCCACAAGCAATATAGTTAAAACATGCAGTTGTGAGCTGTCCAATTATAGACTAATATAATAAATTTGCTCTCATTACCTCAGTCGACTTCTGCATAATGGCCGTCAAGAGAATATATAAAGCTGTGTTTACATTGCCTGAGCCCAGATACTTAGCCATATACATTAGCGATTATTTAAGATTAACTTAAGTACTTAAGGAAATTCCTGTGTCAGTTCTTCCTCCGTGGTCTCACACTGTCACATTTTTCATCACGTGTTAATTTTCGTGATTTTCACACACACACACACACACACACACACACACACACACACACACACACACACACACACACACACACACACACACACACACATATATATATATATATATATATATATATATATATATATATATATATATATACTGAAAACTCACACCCCAGAAGTGACTCGAACCCATACTGCCAGGAGCACTGCATCTGGTGTACAGGACACCTTAACCACTCGACCAACACGACCGGACAAAAGAGGATGGTAGCCGAGGCAAAGTCCCGTGTTGGTCGAGTGGTTAAGGTGTCCTGTACGCCAGATGCAGAGTCCTCCTGGCAGTATGGGTAGAATATATGTGTTAATTGTTAATTATGTGTCATGTGTTAATTGGCTGTTGATTGCTGGTGTTGACTTTTTGATGTGTAGTGCCTCGCTGATGTCGAGTCTCCTGCAATCGCTGTTTGCAACAACAGGGCCAATCTGCAAGATACAGCATACACCATCTACTGGCATAAAATTAATTTGCCAACAACAGAGGCCAACCTGGAAGATACAGCATTCGGAATCTATTGGCAAAACATTGCACTATCAACATGCCAACTGCAGCCCATTAGGTGGGTAGTTGGGCTAAAGGTAGGAGGCCAGCGCTTGCAATTCATTGGTATAAAATCTTTGTTGACACTCACCCCAACAGCCAATCACAGGAAAGGATCGACTAAAAGCTCCACCCATATATAATATCATCGCATTTCTTAACTAAAAGGCTTGGTAAATAAAGGGCGAGGAAGATAAGGAGTTGAAATATATGCAAGAGTGGGCGGGTATTCATATGCAAGAGTGGGCGGATATTCATATGCAAGAGTGGGCGGGTATTCATATGCAAGACAGAGCGGGCAACTGGTATTAATATGCAAAAAAAAAGAACTTACAAGTGGAATTCATATGCAAGAGAGGGCTGATATTCATATGCAAGAGAGGGCTGGTATTCATATGCAAGAGAGGGCTGGTATTCATATGCAAGAGTGGGCTTGTATTCATATGCAAGAGTGGGCTTGTATTCATATGCAAGAGAGGGCTGATATTCATATGCAAGAGTGGGCTGGTATTCATATGCAAGAGTGGGCGGATATTCATATGCAAGAGTGGGCGGGTATCCATATGCAAGACAGAGCTTGCAACTGGTATTCATATGCAAGACTTCAATGATGGTCAATGACGACATCATCCATCCCTTCCTCATCATCGTGGCGCCTCCCAGAGACTCCTCCACGCCAAATAAAATCTCAAACTATGCAGCCACTCCTCCAGAGACACTCTCTGGTTTACCATGTAAACTTAACTGCAGCTGTAGCATCACTTAAGGGTTGGCTGGAGTGGGAATAACTCTGGTACTACAGCAGGAGAATGCATGTTAGGCTGTAACTGTGGCGAATAACAAATAACAGTATTGATTTTCAGCCATTCTGAGGGAGGAAGATCGGGCCACTTACTTTATTTAATAAAGTATATACAAGACGAGGTAACAATAAAACCACTCACAAGAAGAGGTGAGTTTCTGTAAGTTTTCACAAGAGAAATTTTACTTAATAATAATATTCGCAAAGGATGATTTTATATAAATTTTCACAAGAGAATTTTCACTTAAAAAAATCATAAAAAGAGGTGATTTTATATAAATTTCCACAAGTGAATTTTCACTTAATAAAAAAAAATCATAAGAAGAGGTGACTATATATAAATTTTCACAAGAGAATTTTCACTTAATGAAAATATTCACAGGAAGAGGTGACTATATATCATTTTTTTACAAAATATTTTTCGCTTCATAAAAGTCTTCACGAGAAGAGGTGAGTTAATAGAAGCATCAACATTTAACAAGAGGGACAGTCGGAAAAAATAATTGTATAATTGGTCAATCACATAACAGCTGCACAGATGATTGTATACTTCAAGGGAAGCCATTTTAAACTTACCACGTGAAGGAAGGAAGAATAACACGAGGCACGTGTTTGGAAAAAAGAAAAGAGGTTTGACAAACACTTCTCTTCAAATCCTCGCCTTACATTCTTTTCCTCGCCTTAAGCTTCGGTGGACAAACAGCCTCCTGTGGCTTGCTCGGAGGTTGTTGTTTGCTTTTAGATTCAGCTACTGGGGGAACAAAAAAGTTCTAAGTAGCACGGGCTATGGCGAGCCCGGAGTGGCCTTACCTCTCCAACCCGTTCTCGCAAATTCGTAAAGTCAATATTGACTTATTAACTACGTGCATAGGTGATATACTAAACATAATAGATACCCTTAAAAACATTCATAGAAAACACCGACCTTACCTAACCTTGTTAGTATCTTAAGATAAGCATCTTATTGCTTCGTAATTACAATTATTACTTAACCTATACCTATTATAGGTTAACCTCTCACAGGAGCGGGGCTGAAACTGCTGCTGCTACTTTCTCGGTCTATGTGAACACATTTTTAGCAATGTGGGAGAGAGAACTACGGGCTCACCATAACCCGTGCTACATAAAGCACCACGTTGAACCTGATGTGTGTTGAAAATCGCCAGTTTCTCAAATAAAAAATAATGTTATTATATTATCGTGTGCAAAGTGCATTACATTCATAAACAGGTGGGTTTGGATGCTGGATTAACGAGCTTAAAGTCCTTGATTATATTGATCATATTAATTATATTATAAAATATCCCGTATTGACTGACTTTCGCTCCCATGTTAGAGATATACTGAACTCTGTAAATATTATCTGAATAATGGAAAACTTGATAATATACTGGACTTGTACCCAAGATTGAATATGCAATGCATCAGTTATGCATTACATATATGACGTAACTATAACCTGAGCTTGTAAAATCATGTTAATAACGGTCTGTGGTTAAGTTTTTAATAACATACAAATTTCTATAGCAGCTATCCTACCCTGTCTATCAGTCACTCCTGAGACTGATAGATGTCTACTAATACTATTATCCTGTCAAAGTAGGAGAGACATTATCTCTCTCTCTCTCTCTCTCTCTCTCTCTCTCTCTCTCTCTCTCTCTCTCTCTCTATATATATATATATATATATATATATATATATATATCTATATATATATATATATATATATATATATATATATATATATATATATATATATATATGTGTGTGTGTGTGTGTGTGTGTGTGTGTGTGTGTGTGTGTGTGTGTGTGTGTGTGTGTGTGTGTAGAGTAGATATCTAAGCTTGTTTGAATTCCATTTCACTTTTGTAAACGCACATTAATCGCATCAGGTATTAAAAAATATACCTCGCACACGGTTTATGTAAGTCAGGCGGTAATGCATTTATTTATGTATGTAGGTTAGATTAGCATTTCAAAAATACTACGATCTGTGACTGTTCAATGAATCACTGAACTGTATGTTTAATGGATTTCTAACCCTGTCCATGGAGGACAGAAGAAAATGTATATATGCTGGTTAGCATTGTAAATATGTAGCCACGTCTGAGGAAGAAAATAATAATAAGTTATTATTATTATGTTATTATTATTATGTTGATAAGTTAGTTAATATAATATAATAGTTAGTATTATTATGTTGATAAGGAGGACAAGATGTTCCGATAAGGAGGACAAGATGTTCCGATAAGGAGGACAAGATGTTCCGATAAGGAAGACAAGATGTTCCGAGACGTGGTCTTTGAACAAAGGCGGTGAACGAAGCATTAATACAATTTTCACAGCTCATCAACAAAACAAAAGACCGTCGGGTCCACAATGTATAAATCATATACTGACGTTTTTAAGTTTACATAAGTCAGTATTTGACCTACACAGCTTGGGCTGAAGGATGGGATGTGTTTTCAAGGTGAGCTGTGAAGAACCACCTAGCTTCGAGCGGGTTCATTCCAAACAGGAATGAAACTCCTTCTGAACCCTTTACTTGCGCGCGTCGGTTCATTATAGCGTTGTATATGGTGGGTGCGTCGTACATTAGCTTCATTACGACGACCAGAGTAGAGATCTTTTGCAGAAACGTAGGCTTCAGCATTTGAGTAGTTTTCAGGAAGAGGTACACCTGCATATTCATTAACTAACATATTCATCACTAACTGTGGTGAGTGTGACGGAAACATGAACAAAGACTTTATGGTGAATATAAACACTATCGCTGTAATAACAAGTGATATAAACATACAGTTAAACAGGGGTTCAAGTAACTGGATAAATTAACATTGACAAACTGTTGGCGGTGTGTTGTGATTGTAATTTGTTTACGGGAACTGGTATTTTTTTTAGAATGGATGCGGGAACTTTAAATATTTGTTGCTTAACCCGTCCACGACTCAAGTCCATTACATCCAGCGGTCGACCCCACAGACGCATTCATAAATTTTTACATGCTGTTCATTCCAAACAGGAATTTTCTCAAATATAAATTAATATTATAATAGCATATTGTGCATGTATAGGAACAAGTTAGGTTAGGTGTTTAGGTAATGTTGGCGATTATTTCTATTTGTAGTACGTGCGTGAAGCATTTATAGCGTTGTGATTCGAACAAAATTCGTCAGTGAAGCACTTGTTCCGGAAGTGTTCGGACATCAGCAGTTGTGAGTCATGTATAAACCGTTTTTCATTCATAAACACCAGGGGGTTTGGCGGGTGCATGGAATCACTTTTGGGTCTTTGTTTGGAGGACGGACTGCGTTGTTTACGCCGTAATGTTTGTGAAGGGTAGTGTGGATATCAGAGAGGATAACAAGGCCCACATCAGGGCAGAACACGCGGCTGCTGCTGCTGCTGTACGTGACGAAGTGTTGACAGTTTAGTGTTTGACAGGCAATATTAGACGCGCCTTATTTGCTGTTGCAAAGTTACGTTAGTGTTGGGACGTCTAATTCTTGGTGCAGTGTTTCTCGTCTTGTGCTCAAATATTACGTCGTCTTCCTAAATTAGTGTGAGCGAGTATGTGGAAAGTAATGATGGGTCAACCACTTGACCGCGCCTGACCTCCCAAGACCAGGTACTCCAGCCCCAGCGACCTTCAGGCCAAGGTAAGGAACACCTCCATGCCCAAACGTCACCGTCACCCACGCTGCTTATATATATGGATTAAAATATGATTATTCATGTGGTATATGATCATTTTAATGTATAAATAGTCTTAAAAATGTATAAATAATTAGTTTTCATACCATTTCAGGTAAGTTATAAGTTCACCGAGGGGCCAGAAATCCACCAATCCTTAAGGTACGTAACAATTTCCTTCTGTTCCCATTGCTGCCATATTGTGATGTGTGGTCATGAATCACGACTTGAGAAAAGTCGGATAAGAGAGACACTTCACAGAGGAAGTGCTCTTAGGTAAAATTATATTGGGTAGAACTGGGCGGGTATTGGACCTCCCTAACGTTAACCGCTTAAACTCGTGACAAAAATGCGAGTATCGGATATAACAATTACTTGTGTATAGCGGGCCAGGTAGTGTTGGGGGGAGGAGTCTTGACAGCTAATGTGGGGGAAGGAGGGGTCTTGACAGGTAGCACCAGTCAGGCTAGATGAAGGAGTGGGACTCTTGAAATTACTGATAAATTGAGAGCCGTTTCAGAAATTGTTGGACCGGGAGACCTGAAATGAGTTAAACGATACTAAGCTCCAAATCTTGTTCGAAATGACCGGGAGAGAGTACAAATAAATGATTTGAAAAGTGACACACCTCATTATGATGTGCTCACGATTATGCTCAACATTGTCTTTATTAACAATGCATCATCTTAGCTTAGCAAGCAAGGACATCAACTTTATCATGTTTCTGCAGTCCGAAGTGGGAGGGAATCCACAACATTTTGACTTTGATCCCTTTTGTTATGTGTACATACATGTCTATATTTGGCTTCAGAGACAAGCACGTTAGTATTTAATTCTAAGCCATTTAATGCTGGGAGTGAGGAAAGAGAGTCTGAGATAATTAAACTGACTACTTCAGTGTTTTCAATCATTCTGAGTGCTGCCAGTTACACTTGCAAGGTCGATGCCCAGTCACTAACCCTTACATAGTTTTCAATAGTGCTTCCATCTGGCTGATGAACAATAACAACATTTCCCGCCCTTCCTGTTGTTGAGTTGAGTGACCTGTCATTGTGTGGCTTCTGGGATTTATTTTTAGTTTGTTGGTTGTGTATTTTTTGAAGAGTACTTAATTTTAGTAGTAAGCTGAGTATGAGGGTTGAGTGTGATTAGATTCTCGGCGGGGTGTGTAGACGTCAGGATGTTAAAAGATACAATTTGCCAGGGTGGAAGAGAGTGCTACACTCTTTCATCTTTTAATACGAGTGGCAGTTCTTTGAATCCATCTGGAATCACTTGTTTCACCGCGCACGTGTTCTAACAGTTTAACTTCACTGTATCAACCGATACAGTGTTGTTTCATTATCAAGCAGAAGCTTTAGACCTGTCATAAGATTGATTTCAAACATTCTACCGTCGATGTTTGGTACATTTAATTCTGTCCGCATATTGAGAACGTTGTTGGCTACTGGACAACCAAGGGTTATTCTGAGGGCTTTATTTTGGATTTTTCCAATCTATCAGTATTTTTGCCATGACGTGGGACCTCAGGCTGGTGCACGATAGTCAATCAGAGATCTTATATATATATATACTAGATACATAATTTTTTCTATTTTAATATTAATACTGTATTGTTACGGTGCAGTGGTTACAGCCCCACTGTAGTGGGTATGTACCCACTGCTTCCGTTACAGTTCTGAGAGCCTCGATTCTGCCTTTACATTGTTGATGTAATTTTTTGACTACAGTGAAGGTACAATGACTAAGACACCAAGGTACAAGGAACTGAGACACCAGTTTTTTTTTTTTAAAGGAGAAAATCTATTGGTATGTTATCAAGCTTTAGTGTTTGCGATCCACGTATGTGATTGCCAATTTATCTGATAGATACCTTTATTTTTGCGGCGTTGATTACAAGACCAAGGCTCTCACAAGGTGTAGGTAAGCAATTTAAGATTATCTGCATTTCGCGGGGGTTTTTAGTATGCGCAACGATATCATCTGCATAGCTAATAGTAATTTTTTAGAACAAGTTGTGATCGAGATAAGCCAGGCGTTGATTAAAACATTAAATTATTGTGGGGGCTTGCTACTTCTCCCCCCCCCCTTGTGGGGTGCTTAGTTGCATTAATTTAGTTTCACTTTAATAGCCTTGTAACTATGCATGTGGCTTCCGGGTGGTAACAACCTTGTTACCACTGTAACAACTGACCACCTATATCCATTCTAACTAATTCATACAAGATCACTTTCCTATTAGCATTATCAAATGCATTTTTCAGATCGAGAAATGTTGTGTATTTGTGACTTATATCTCCCCATGAACAGTGAAAAAGGTTGTGGTACAGTTGTGTGCACATTGTACATGTGTGCAACCACCGATGTCAGGTGACATGTGCTCTTTAACTCTATACATAAATGAGAGCATTTCTATCTTCGGACTTCGCATGCAATTTCTCCCTACATTTAGTTGGTAGCATTTCAAGGTGGAGACTTAAGCCCATTTTGTAATTAGCTGGTTGGCTGTGTGAAGCAGTTTTGGATGCGAAACTTGTTTATTTTTTTGCCAATGATTTAGTTTAAGCCTTTCCAGGCTTTGCTCAGGGGAGTGTGCAGGTTAACTCCACTAACAAAACCCTCCCATTAATTTTGTCTAAGTTCAGTCATTCTCTCCCTAGCTGCTTTAAGTGCGGCTTGAGAAAGTTTCAATATTTGAGGTGTTCCAAGGTTCTTGTATGCTTCTCCTATTTGTCTAGTAATTGATGTCAGTTCTCTCAGTTTAGGGTCATCAAGGTACTGGTTTTGTCTAACTTACTTGATGTTAATACTTTTCTTTTGGTTTGAGGCCATAATTTTGATGGCCTCGTCAAGTTCGGTTTTAAGATCATTATTTTTTTGTTTTCGCTTTCAGGCTCTTAATTTTTATACCAGTTTTCAATGTAGTATACATTGAAATATATATATATATATATATATATATATATATATATATATATATATATATATATATATATATATATATATATATATATATATATATATTTATGTAATATACATTCATTGTAACTTTGTTCTTGATGTTAAACTACATCTTCTAAGCTTAGTACCAGGTAAGACAACATTAGACACATGATGTTGTCTGTTATTGCTAAATGGTCAGACATTAGGTCATCCACACTGTTAGTCTGACGAGTTGTGTATGACAGGTAAAGCCAATACACTTATCCCTCACTCCTCCATATATTTTGCGTTGGCTCATTCTTACCGATAATTTGACCATCACCATATGCATCGAGAACCGAGGAAACTTTCATTTAACGTTTTTCATAACGTTTTGAAAGTTTGTGAGAATTTCCTGCCCACCTAACCTATCAGAGGACTCTTAACTTACTGTTGTTGAAAAAAAAATCCCAAATTTATTTTCATTTTTTTTTTAATTTTCAAATTACGTCCACTTTCGGCCATACGGGCAAACGGCCAAAAGCGACGTTATTTTTAAGAGGACAGATTGGAAAATGAACTGATCCCGTTTTGTGCTCAGCATTGAAGTCCCTGATTAGGATGATAAGATCATGATGAAGAAAGTCTGGTATGTGTGTGTGTATACTGGAGGAGGTCAGTAGGTGTTTAAAACATTAAGTGTTGAGCTGCTAACGTGTAGCCAGATACAATGATATCTTCGATCAACAACCTATGTCGTTGTTAAGCGTAGAGGCGCTCATGTACCAGTGAATTTTTAACATACATGACATGTTTTTTGTTATATATTATCTGGTATTATAACATTTGTAATGTGGGAAATTTTGCGGTGTTTTACCAGCAAGATTCGGGGCCTTCTTGCAGGCAGACAATATCTATGTCTTCAGTCATTACCTTGTGATGGAGGTTGGAATATAGTTTCCTCAGAGAAGTTCCAATATGTTCAACTGAGAATCTTGAAGACTCTTAAAAACTTTTCTATGTTGGTGGCCGCCAGTGTCCCTTACTTTTATTTATACTCTTGTGTGTTTTTACGAAATTTATTACGCTCTGATACTGTACATAATGCCATTTTATGTTGTTTTTTTTGCCCCCTATTAGGTCAGCCTATCGTCTGGCAGCACACACTTGAAATACCTTCCTGGGACGAGCCAATCGGAGCTTGGGTAATTACTCTGGTCAGTTGCGTTGTTATCCATGACAACAACAACAATTTATCTTTCTTATCTTGACCTGATACCCCGCTCTTTATAGAACTGCGAGTAGATCCCCACCAGCACTCCCGGCTGGTGTGTGTGTGTGTGTGGGGGTTGGGGGGGGGGGGTTGGGGGGTGCACTCTGCCGGGGTGAGCGCGGGGCTCAGCCCAGCAGGTATGGCGGGCGCTCATTTAATACTCATAAAGATTCTTGAAGACTTAATATCATTGCCTTTTGTTGCGAGATTTCCTTCCTTTGTTCCGTTATTTGTGAACTGAGTTTTTCCACGGTTTTCCTTTGTTTGTTTTTTTCCCCACATTTTCTAAAGTTCTGTTGTTTAGTTTGCCTGATCCGGGACCCGTGGAGCAGCTTGTGGTGCTAGGGATTGTTCCCGGGGGGCATTGGTGGCCGATTGTGGTGTTGGGATTGTTGGGTGGGCGAGAGGGAACGGTGGCTTGGTGATTGTTGGGGGCCGTGAGGCACGTCGTTGTCTCGTGCCCCTTGTGGGTATACCCACAAGGGTATACCCTAGGTATACTCCCCTTCCCGTCTGGAGGGGGAGCTCGGCACAGGTGTCACGTCACGCGGGGTGACACGTGGCACACTCCGTCCACAGGACACGTGGCACACTCCGTCCACAGGACACGTGGTAAACTCCGTCCACAGGACACTTGGCACACTCCGTCCACAGGACACGTGGTAAACTCCGTTCACAGGACACGTGGTAAACTCCGTCCACAGGACACTTGGCACACTCCGTCCACAGGACACTTGGCACACTCCGTCCACAGGACACTTGGCGCACTCCGTCCACAGGACACGTGGCACACTCCGTCCACAGGACACTTGGCACACTCCGTCCACAGGACACTTGGCACACTCCGTCCACAGGACACTTGGCACACTCCGTCCACAGGACACGTGGCACACTCCGTCCACAGGACACGTGGCACACTCCGTCCATAGGACACGTGGCACACTCCGTCCACAGGACACGTAGCACACTCCGTCCACAGGACACGTGGCACACTCCGTCCACAGGACACGTGGCACACTTGCAAATGTTTCACCATTTACCCCTCTTGTATCACACACAGATGTTGCGTGCCTTTTTTTTTGCCCGAGTAGCCACACCGCTGGTCATTGTTGCAACATGATTGCACCGTTGGCCCTCGCAACACCTGCGCCTGGGAGGGTGATAAGCCACCACTGTGAGCTGCCGGAAAACATTCGGGAGAGTAAATCTGTCCGGCGGCGCCTGATCGTCGCTGTGGTCCGGTGAGCGGGAAATATCCTCTCTGACGTTTCTTCCTTTTGCATTAATAATGTACTCGTGCTGTTCAAGCAGTGTGTGGTGCTGGTGAGAGTCGGGTCCAACAGTGTTGACGGTTGTCAGGTGGGTACGAGGGGGTAGGGGAGGGAGGAGGTTATCTTGAGGTTATCTTGAGATGATTTCGGGGCTTTTTAGTGTCCCCGCGGCCCGGTCCTCGACCAGTCCTCCACCCCCCAGGACGCAGCCCGTGACAGCTGACTAACACCCAGGTACCTATTTTACTGCTAGGTAACAGGGGCATTGGGTGAAAGAAACTCTGCTCATTGTTTCTCGCCGGCGCCTGGGATCGAACCCAGAACTACAGGATCACAAGTGCAGCGTGCTGTCCGCTCGGCCGATCGACTCCCCGAGGGAGGGAGGAGGGGTAGGAAATGGACATTGTTATTCCTGGCAACTTATTGGTACAAAGGTCTTGTACCATCTACTCAGTATTGTTCGAGCGGACGTAGTTTCTAAGTCCTTTTGAAAAAAATAAATAAAAATACCCACCACAGGGAGTGTCTTGTCTGCCGCAGCTAACCTTGTATATTCCGTTGCAGTGTGTGTGTCCTGGGGGAGAAATGCAAGTTCATTCTTTTTCACAACATTTTTCTCACTAATTGAATGTTTGGCGCCTCGGTTCTTTCTAGCATTCCTGGTCCCAACAACTGTCCAGTTGTTGAGGATTTTCGTCACTACAGCGTTCAGAGAAGCTATTATGTGACTACTGTGAGGGACACCAGCTTGTACCTGCCTCTTCAGTACCTGATGATGTATCAGGGGTGAAAGGTGTTGTGGCTGCTCAGGTGAGAGTCCATTGTGGCAACGCCAGGTGCATTCCCGCCAGGTGTCTTCCCGCCAGGTGCATTCCCGCCAGGTGCATTCCCGCCAGGTGTCTTCCCGCCAGGTGCATTCCCGCCAGGTGCATTCCCGCCAGGTGTCTTCCCGCCAGGTGCATTCCCGCCAGGTGCATTCCCGCCAGGTGTCTTCCCGCCAGGTGCATTCCCGCCAGGTGCTGGGGAGGCAGTCGCCATGCCCCCAGAGGCGCCTATATATGGTGTTCACAGCTGCACACAGCATGTACCACACAGCTTCACTTCCGTAGCTGGGCCCACTCACACAACAGCACCAGGGGCTGCCAATCATAATGCAGGATCAGAGGGAATAATTCGGATACGTTACCTGCGTATGGCTATAATATGACTCTTGGTGGCCCGCCTCTAGGCCTCCTCCCTCCCCCCACAGTCTCTGATAGGTAAGCAGTTTTCAAGGTCACACTCCGATCTGGCTTACGCGCCAAACGTAACTTCCAGGGCACAAGGGCAATGTTTTTAATGTGCTCGACTCGTATTCTGAGTCCAGTGGAATGGACAGAAACATACACGGGCAACATACCGTTGTATTAAGAGCAGGAAGAGAGACGTGTATGTTATGTGGGTGGTCGTACAAGTGCATCTCGTACAGGTGCGCCTGGCACAGGTAAAGCCAAATCCAGATTTCACATGGATCCCTAAAGACCTGAAGTCGTAAACGTGCCTGTTGTTCAGACTTTAGATACACGCTAAAAACGCCTCAAACCAAATCCGGACTTTTGCTCAAAACCACAAATTCCGGATTTGGCTTCGTTCCCTCTACTCTCTCGCTCTCTCCCTCTGTCTTAATCCTCCTCATAATTGTTGGATCATCAGCAAAGAATGAATGAAATGAGTCTGTTCCCTCTGAAAACCATTAGAGAGAGAAACCTCGCCAGTCTGAGATCTATTTGTGAGAGGTAGGTTAGAGGGAGGAAGAGAGTGCGTGTGAGAGGTAGGGGTGACTTGAGAGAGGGAATGTGAGAGATAGGGGCGAGGGAGAAAGAGGAAGCTTGAGAGACAGCGTGGGTGGGTAGAGGGGGAGGTGTTGAGACAGATCAATATGGGTTGCTCTCTAAGTGGTCTTGTCCCCCATGTCTCTCCCCCTCACTCGGGCTCCGTTATCGGACTCAACTTTCACTATGACACTGGCACCATCACTTTACTTTAACGACCCGGTAACAATGGTCATTGATCACTGCTGTTGTGTGGGGAGGCGGGCGTATAAGCTGGCGCGCCGGAGGGGCCCCATACGCCCGCCCGCACGCACGCCTCACAAAACTCACCACTTTTAGAGAAGGGCGCTAATGAGGAACATTGTGCTAGGCGCCGTGACCGCGTGAGTGACTCGCGCACGAGTGATTGGGAATGATTCATGAGGGATACTTCTACTTTACGATGTAGCCTAATGTGTGGCGTGGATACTGTTTAAACATTAGAGAATGATGGGAGTAGGACATGTTGGGTGGTTACTGTTAGCTCCCGTTGAACAGTAGGAGTGAAGGGCGGTGGACATTAGCTACCGTTGTTCTGTTGAAGAGAGGCGTGGTGGACATTATCTACCGTTGTTCACTTGTAGTGAGAGCTGGTGGAGCTTGTGGTATATATATGTAAACTTGCAGGTGAAGTTAATCAACTTTAGACACACCCACCAGGGACTCGAACCCAGCCAGCACAGTTGCTTCCCAACAACTGGCATAACTTAGTACGCCTTACCCCACTTCACCAAACTCAGACCCTTAAAAAGGGATGGAAATTTCGAGGTATTTAAGCCCCAAATATCTCCATTCCCCCCCCAAGAGCACTAGAGAGAGGTGAGAGGTCACTCACGTTTTTCATCAAGCCCCTGCTTTAAGTGGGAGAACTCGTGTCTTATGTTTTGCACATAGACTTGCCTAAACTCGCAAGTGAAGTTAAATACACACACACACACACATATATATTTATATGTGTGTGTGTGTGTGTGTGGCATAGTCACACAGCAAATATAGTTACCATCGCAAAATTTGCTAAAGGACTATGTATTTGAGTTCCTTTGTCAAAACGAATTCATTTGAACTCAAAGGATTTAAAAGCCACATGTGCAATGTATTTAATTAACCTGGCAATTGAATTTCGTCGACACAGACAACATTTCTTTTCCCAGGAAGGAAGTGCTCGCACTCACTGACCCGCTCATTGGTGGTCTGAGAATATTACGTCAGAAAGTTTCGAGCTCTGTCCACTCTTTTTCCAGGCTTTCAGGCACTCAACCATCATGGCTACTTAGGCTCTTCTCTTACAAGTATCGGTGTAGAGTTTGTCGTTAAAAATGCGAATCATATTTTCGCTAAACAATCAAACTCAATATTGCGATGAAAGGCCGCCAAATGCAATAGTTATATAAGGCAGAACAAACACGTGGAAGCGTCTCTCTCTCTCTTTCTCTCTCTCTCTCTCTCTCTCTCTCTCTCTCTCTCTCTCTCTCTCTCTCTCTCTCTCTTTCTCTCTCTCTCTCTCTCTCTCTCTCTCTCTCTCTCTCTCTCTCTCTCTCTCTCTCTCTCTCTCTCTCTCTCTCTCTCTCTCTCTCTCTCAGAAAAGTAATCCCTGATTTCAGACTTCACTAAAGTGTTCACCTCCTCGAGATGACTGTAGGAACCGTCAAGCGAGGCAATGTAGCCGACTCCAACCAGCCAGTGACAGTTCCATACCACCTGTGTGTCATCTTGAAGAGTTGTGTCAGACTAGCCCCAAGCGTCTGGCCTTGAAGACACAAACACACATTCTCTTTATATAGATAAGGTGGCGGAAGAAAAATACAAAGAACAGCCAAGGTCTATAGAAAAGCAGGAGATAATGGAGAGAATGAAACAGGTATAATGAAACAGCGAGAGGAAACAGGGAGAGGAAACAGGGAGAGGAAACAGGGAGAGGAAACAGGTGGGAGGTGTCAACAAACCACTGTGAGTGTGTGCTGAAAACTGAGAACTTTCGCTTGGTGTCAGTAATTAAAAGAAGACTCCTTATAACTCTCCGGCTGAGTCAACAACACCGGGGGAAAAGATTTTGCTTCAAAGTTCAGGATAAAAATGTCCAGCCGACGAACTGAGTAAGTTTATGTCTTCTCGAACTCCTCCCAGACTGTCTCTTGGAGGTGTTCACCTCCTTCCCCCCCCCCCCCTCCAACCCCCAGTGGCACTCGGCCCAGTGCCTCTCTCTCTCTAACTTTCTCTGTTGTTCTCGGCTAGTGTGTCTTTGTCTCACTCTGAGATTATCACAGTGTGTCTCTGTCTGTATACGGATATTAATACACACTCAAAGGGATGATGGAGCTCAAGCTGTTCTCACCTGAGCTCAGGACAATCGGTTCACAAACACTGGACGTGTTACTGAACAGTCTGCCTGAATAAACATATACATTTCTCCCTGTACAGAGGCAACATTATACTCAACATATATATACAAATACTTGTATCACTAATTACAAATACCCATTTTTTCCATTCAGATAAAGATAGATATAGATAAAGACAACGAGGACACCGTACAGGGAGACAGCCACGCAGCGACAATCATTCCCACTAACAAGTTCGTCCTGTATAACGTTCACCGTAACCACGTAACAAGGTAACAACGTGGTCTTACTCACGCTACACAAATTTACAACCATTTACGTAATTGTTTTCTCCTAAAACATTTCAGTTCCTTACGTTTACAACCGTAAGCTCCGGCATTTGTAGCACCCATAACACTAACCAACACAGTGTGGCCACAACACAGTATGGCCACTAACACAGTATGGCCACTAACACAGTATGGCCACTAACACAGTATGGCCACTAACACAGTATGGCCACAAACACAGTATGGCCACTAACACAGTATGGCCACAAACACAGTATGGCCACTAACACAGTATGGCCACTAACACAGTATGGCCACTAACACAGTATGGCCACAAACACAGTATGGTCACTAACACAGTATGGCCACAAACACAGTATGGCCACTAACACAGTATGGCCACTAACACAGTATGGCCACTAACACAGTATGGCCACTAACACAGTATGGCCACTAACACAGTATGGCCACTAACACAGTATGGCCACTAACACAGTATGGTCACTAACACAGTATGGTCACTAACACAGTATGGCCACAAACACAGTATGGCCACTAACACAGTATGGCCACAAACACAGTATGGTCACTAACACAGTATGGCCACTAACACAGTATGGCCACTAACACAGTATGGCCACTAACACAGTATGGCCACTAACACAGTATGGCCACAAACACAGTATGGCCACTAACACAGTATGGCCACAAACACAGTTTGGCCACTAACACAGTATGGCCACAAACACAGTATGGCCACTAACACAGTATGGCCACTAACATAGTGTGGGCCACCAACAGTGTATCCACCAACACAGTGTGGGCCACCAACAGTGTATCCACCAACACAGTATGGCAAACACACTGTGTCACCGAACACTCATTAGCTTCAGTTAACTTTTATCCACCAGAACTAAATACAAATTATTTAACACCAAATAAAATTCCTGTGCTGCTCACAGCCAGACAGGTGATCGAGATCACCGTAAACAATGTTAATCTACACAATTACATCACTGAAACTAATCCACTATAAACTTTGATTATAATCCGTGAGATTCAGAGTCAAAAGCTAAAAATATATATATACAAGCATTAGCACTGATCCAGCAGACTCGCTGGCACTAATCCAACCTAAACACTGACGCAAATGTTTTGTAATCATGGATAATATCCAGGAAACACCCGTGGACCGCCACGAGCGACTGAGTACAGGTTACAACAGATTATCCCCCACCGACCGAACCACTAACTGCAATCCTTCATAAAAGCTGAAACAAATGATTATATATGGTGGTATTAAAAAAAAAATACTGACAATAGTGTTCCAGAACTACTGACAACATTATGCCTGAACTACTGACAACAGTGTTCCTGAACTACTGACAAGTGTGTGTTAACAACTGCTGCAATTGTCAGTATCTACTGAGAGCAGTCGTCATGTTTATCTAGCACAAACCCACAGTTGTGGACTTGGGCTAGATAAAGGGCTCCTGAAAATCCCTCCCGGCACGAGGAACATAACAGAGACTGTGAGTGGGGACAGGAAGCCAGGAGTCTCAGTAGATGAAGGGCTTGGAGTGGATGGAACACCCGCCTTCATGCAACAGGCACAAGTAACTTCATTAAGAAGTAACTTCGTTAAGAAGTAACTTCATTAAGCAGTAACTTCAACAACACCAATAGCATGTATTATATTGGCAAACATAAGTTGTATATTTAGAAGCCTAAAAAAGATAATATTAATTAATATAGTAGTTAATAGTAATTATTCAGAGCTGATGCCAGCCAAGTCCACGACCATATGGTTCTCCAGAGACAAGTTCCGGCCTTGTGAGGTATAAAATCAAAGTTATGGAAGACTTTACACGGAACTGGTACCGGAAACGAGAGAGACGAGGCATAAGTACCAGACTGAAGATTAAGAACACCAAGTTCCACCTGCAAAGCCGGGCCCAAGAGCGAGAGCTCGACCCCCCCAGGGTGGTAAATTAGGCAACACGAGCCAGGTGAGGACATGGGGGTTCACAGAGCATGTCTAGAGGTTATTTATTCTCTTGTTCCCTCTCGTCGTAATGGCTACCGCGTGCATGTTTCCTAATGAAGGTGGGTATAGTGCGTGTCTTTGTCCCCTCAGTCCCCTCACCTGAGTCTCCCCCTTCCTGCTCCACTGCATGGTGTCCCCTCAGTGTTCCACTATCATGTAAGGTGTGTCCCCTCAGTGTTCGACTATCATGTAAGGTGTGTTCCCTCAGTGTTCCACTATCATGTAAGGTGTGTGTCCCCTCAGTGTTCCACTATCTTGTAATGTGTGTGTCCCCCCCTCAGTGTTCCACTATCATGTAAGGTGTGTGTCCCCTCAGTGTTCCACTATCATGTAAGGTGTGTGTCCCCTCAGTGTTCCACTATCATGTAAGGTGTGTGTCCCCTCAGTGTTCCACTATCATGTAAGGTGTCCCCCTCAGTGTTCCACTATCATGTAAGGTGTGTCCCCTCAGTGTTCCACTATCATGTAAGGTTTACCCTCACTGTTCCACTACCATGTAAGGTGTGTGTCCCCTCAGTGCTCCACTATCATGTAAGGTGTGTCCCCCTCAGTGCTCCACTATCATGTAAGGTGTGTCCCCTCAGTGTTCCACTATCATGTAAGGTTTACCCTCACTGTTCCACTACCATGTAAGGTGTGTGTCCCCTCAGTGCTCCACTATCATGTAAGGTGTGTCCCCCTCAGTGCTCCACTATCATGTAAGGTGTGTCCCCTCAGTGTTCCACTATCATGCAAGGTGTGTCCCCTCAGTGTTCCACTATCATGTAAGGTTTACCCTCACTGTTCCACTACCATGTAAGATGTCCCCCTCACTGTTCCACTACCATGTAATGACTGTGGTCACCCTCGGTGAACTCTCGCTCACTATACAACTGTGAACGCTCATTTGCTCTTCAGCTATGATCACTCCAGTATTGTACACCTGTGAACTCTGCCCTTTCACGCAGCTGTGAACTCTGCCTTGGTATACGGGTGTGAACTCTGCCTTGGTACACAGGTATGAACGCTCCATGGACATGCCATGACACCAAACACGTTTCAGAACCCTGACCTGAATGGGGTAAATGTAATGTTAATTCACCACTGATAATGAACAACGTTAAGGCCACGGACCTGGGTCTAGATTCACGAAGCAGTTACGCAAACACTTACGAACCTGTACATCTTTTCTCACTCTTTGGAGGCTTTGTTTACAATTATTAAACAGTTAATGAGCTCCGAAGCACCAGGAGGCTGTTTATTAAACAATAACAACAGTTGATTGGGAAGTTTTCATGCTTGTAAACTGTTTAATAAATGTAACCAAAGCTGTCAAAGATTGAGGAAAGATGTACACGTTCCTAAGTGCTTGCGTAAGTGCTTTCGTAATTCTGGCCGCTGGTTCATCCTGTTCCAGCAGGGGGATACCTGCTTAACAAGACTGGTTCCCACCAAACACACACCGAAACTACGACGTTGGTACAACGTTCGAACAAGTTTTCACACCTCCTAACCTATTATAACAACCAATATAGCAAGTTGTAACAACGTTCTAATACGTCATAAACACGTTAAGCCAAGATATAACAACTTTATTTCAAGTTGTAACAAGCGGAAAATAGAGACAGTTTCGGTTTGTGTTTCCAGGGGTTACACGTGGGTCAGTTAGCCTCACAATACACCTTCCCATTCTTGCGGTTTTTACTACTCGGCAAAAATAAAAATATACAACCCCTTTATTTCCCCTTCTGAGAGTAAACTTAAGGGAGCCAAGTGGCTCATCTAGGGACTGCCAGCCCCAGCAGGTACACCTGAAGGGTACAGGGACGGGGTACAGGGTTACAGTGTTAGGATGGTGTGTACACCTAGCCCACCCTTCCTCAGGTCTGGCTCGTAGAGGCCACGGACGTCTCCAGAGACCCACTCCTCAGTTGGAACACTTTTGAGTAATACAAATTGGTTTGTTCTCGTATATAAATTAATATTATGCAGTAAAATTTAATGTATAGTTCGACGCACGTTAGGTTAGGTGTTTAGGTTCTGTTGGCGATTATTTGTATTTGTAGTACGTGGGTGAAGCATTTACAGTACGTGGGTGAAGCATGTACAGTACGTGGGTGAAGCATGTACAGTACGTGGGTGAAGCATTTACAGTACGTGGGTGAAGCATGTACAGTACGTGGGTGAAGCATGTACAGTACGTGGGTGAAGCATGTACAGTACGTGGGTGAAGCATGTACAGTACGTGGGTGAAGCATTTACAGTCTTGCGATTGCGGGCAGAGGACGTCTAGGCAGCACTGCTTGATAAAAGTACCGTACATGATTAGCTGTGTGTCGTGTGTACACCGTTTTTCACTCATAAACAGGGGGAGGGGTGGCGGCTGGATTAATGAGCATTTGGCCTTTGTTGATGAGGACGGGCTGGATATATTCCATTATGTCTCCCCAGGCGATTGTCTTCGCAATTCAGCTGTACCCTGTTGTTACCAACCACCGGTAGTACATATCAGCGATAACATAGCCAACAGCGTGAATTGGTTCTCAATGTTAAATCGCACGAATTTATATTGTGGTTATCTTGAGGTTATCTTGAGATGATTTCGGGGCTTTTTTTTAGTGTCCCCGCGGCCCGGTCCTCGACCAGGCCTCCACCCCCAGGAAGCAGCCCGTGACAGCTGACTAACACCCAGGTACCTATTTTACTGCTAGGTAACAGGGGCATAGGGTGAAAGAAACTCTATCCATTGTTTCTCGCCGGCGCCTGGGATCGAACCCAGGACCACAGGATCACAAGTACAGCGTGCTATCCGCTCGGCCGACCGGCTGGTCAAGGAAATGTAAGATGGAATTATCTGTAGTAAGCCCTAAGCCAGTATAACTGTGTGTGGCACTTTGGAGTGATACAAGGACCACTAACTGGGGTGTGATGATGAAGTGAAGGAATGTAAACTACCCACTTGAACCCTCGAGGATCGATCGTTAAGTGCCACTCGGTTTTATTTATGATTTGAAAATGATCTTCGAAAAAGAATGATCCCAACACTCTGGCCAGTTCTGTGATTTAGTGAGTGAAGCATCAGAGTGGTGCTTCAATAACGCGTCCTCTCTTAGATCCTCTTTGTAAGGACTCTTGCAGCGTTCACTCACAGGTTCACTCACAAGTTCACTTACAGGTTCACTCACAGACCAAGAGCCTGGCAGAAACCACATCCTGCTCACACTCGTGGCTCTAGAGGGAACACAGTGCTGTACACCAACATTGAACATCTGTCACCATGTCACAGTCACAAAGTTACCAACAACACTATGCGACTCCTGGCCACAAAATAATGTATACCGTCACAATTATAACGACTATGATAAATATCACTTCAGCTGGTCCCTTTGTCAGCTGATAAAGTTCATAACTTAACAAATAAATGTCACAACTCACACCCCATGACGCAAATACACACACACACACACAATGGCGGCATATCAATACTGACCGCCCGTAATACTAAATCTTAAACATTCGACGAAGTAAATTTCATAAATTAGCAAATAAACATGTCACTGCTTTCACTCCCTGACTCAACAAACCCCATTACATCACAAGCAAACTTTTTAACAGTCTGAAATAGTATATTTTAACACTTAATCCAACATCAGTTTATCCACACCAACGTTTGGTGTGGATAAACTTTCCACACCAACGTCTGGTGTGGATAAACACTTACCCACACCACACGTGAAGGAAATATCTCATGTAAACTGTTAACCTTCGAATTATCTCTGCGATTTATCTTCGTAAATTTATAAAGTGGTAATTATTATAGTCATTGTATTAGTGAGTGTGTTCATTATTTTGTGGCCAAGAGTCAAGTGTTATTGATAACTTTGTGACTGTGATGTTATGACAGATGGTGGTGGCGCCACCTCTCTGAACTCTTGAACACTGGTGGGTTTACCTCTTGGTTTACGGTAGTCCGGCTCAGACGTCAACAGCGGCTGAGTTGCATGCCTATTGTGTCATGCAGACTGCCTCGTATAGTCGTCATGTCGCTGCAAGATTCTGACGTGGCTCCTGTAAGATCCTGTAATGTCGGCTAATGCTGAGGCTTCCTCAGGTGTTAGTAGAGAGGGTGTTTCCCCTCGGTGTTCGTAGGGGGGAAAGACAAGCAATTGGTGTTGCACTCTTCTCTTTTTGCTGACTTGTTGCAGACTTCGCCATTTATTGCCTGGCTCTACTGTGCTGTAATCATGTTTATGACATGTTCTCTGGGGGTTTGATTCCGTTGCTACACTAATATATATTGGTTGTGTATTCATTACTGTCTTGTTTTTGTACTTCCCTGTTTCTCTCTCTCTCTCTCTTTACTCGTCTCCCGCTAATTATTGCCTTATTGCACTCTCTTCATGTGTTTACGTATTGCACTTTCTTTGTTCACTTTGATCCTTTGTGGTCTGAAGTGTTGCTCGGCGGAATTTTATTGCTTCTCAAGCACTGGACACTTGTCCTTGTGTTGAGGGTGTATACTTACTTCTTTGTCCAAGCACTTGGCACTCGTTCTGAGTGCATACACCCTTATTTGTTTAGCACTAGACACTCGCACTTGTACTAGAACTTAACACACTCTCCTTCATCCATTCTGGGAACTAACTTTCTGACCCCTGTTTACTTCCAGTATATCTCCATATTCTAACTTTTATTTTACCTTTTTCCTAAGGACACTTTGATATACTTTCTTTTCCTAAAGACAATTTCCCGTTTCCTTCCAAGACTCACCCTCTTAACTTCCCCCTCAACATTTTTTTTTTTCCTAACTCTTCTTGAAGAGTTTCTTACTTGTTGTTGCCCCCGGGGACATTTTCTTTCCCTCACTACCTAAGGAACTTTTGCTACTTAATGAAAGCAGTGTTCGTAGATTTTCCTTATCTTTGCGAAGATGCTTTCCTAGAATTTCTACCTATGTTTTGTACACATTTCCCTCTTAAACATCTTTTCCTCCACCTAATTTCCTTCTCGTCTCTTCCTACAAGTCTTGCTCTCCTCCCTGTCTTTCCTCCCTACATCTCTGTCTACCCCTCCTCCTGAGTTCTTCACGAGACAGTCCTGTCAGTTACTGGACGGCCAATACCTTCCTGGTCTCCTCCGCCTGCGCGCGCCCCCCACAAATTCTCACTATAAATCCAACGCGAGGGGAAATTCAAGCCAATGACTCTCCCCTCAGTCGTCGACTCTTGAGCGTCTAATTATACTTCCCCTCTGTAACACCGGCCAATTAAGGTCATCCTCCCGGCTCTGGGTCCCTCCTCAAGCGTCAATTTCCACCTATAATTGGCCTGGGTGACCTTTGGTAACTTGGTTCTTGTTGTTCCTCATTATTGTCCTTTCTTCCTTCTTGGGGGAACTAATTGTTCATATATACTTTGGGGTATATTGGAGTATATATGAGGAGTATATATACTTAGTACAGGATGTATAATGTTTTAATGTATAATGCTTCTAATAAGAAAAAGTGCAATTCTTCATAATTATAAACTACGAAATATTTCTTATATATATTTTTTTGGAAGATAAACTATGGTAAATAATCGTATTGATTGTTGCTTCAATGATGATTGTTCTTTAATCTGATTTGTTTTCTCCTGTTTTTGTGTGTGTTTGTATATACGTGTAGGTATAGGTATCTATATACCTACTGATGCTTGTGGGGGAGTGAGCTGCAGCTCCTGGGCTCGCCATTCCAACTCACTGATGCCTGATACTTCCACACCAGGCTCTCTCTCTCTCTCGTGGTGTAGCTGTTGTTGTTGTTGTTTTAGATTCAGCTACTGGGAACACAAGGTTCCAAGCAGCACGGGCTGTGGTGAGCCCGTGAAACTGCCACAGGAGGTGGGCGGTGATTGGAGGTGTGTCATGTTTACATTTGAGTCAGTCCGTGGAGGTGGCTTCCATTTCCTGCTCCGACACCTTGATACACCTGTTCAACTCTCGTATACTGATGGAAAGCTTGCATATATCCAAACGAGTTGCCAGTACTTACAGCTACCATCATTGTGCTGGCGTTCTCGTGTCTCCTCCTCCATTTTGAGATCCGGTCCCTTCCAGTCCATTACATTTTTATAGTGATTAAGATTCATATAAGTTCGTGTGTACTGGTACTGTACTTCCCTTGAGTGTTCGTGACAGTCTTGCGACGTATCTGGACTCTTCAAGAGTCTTTAATGGAGCAAAACAAGAAGGGGTGTTGACCGTGGTCCGGCACCCACTGGTGTCGCTCGCTCACAGGTGGACTATTATATCTTCTGTGGTGCATTACGCCATAGTCATGGAGGCTGACATGATGTTTGTTTGCTGTGCCCAAGTTGCTCATGTCATTCAGCTTGTGTTTCTGGTTGATACGTTCGGTGTGATGACTATCCCCAGGTTCTTAACTATTCTGGTAGTTACCTTCACTGTAGGTTGCAGTTTTCCCTTTGTCTCCTTCATTTCCCATTCCCATTACATTGCATTTGTTCAGGTCTAAGTTCACTAGCCACTTATTTTACCAGTTTTGTTGCTGGATGAAGTCTTCTTGAAGTATATGGCTGTCTTCCTATGTATTTATTCTTCTCGTCGGTCTTACACCTCTACAGGAAGACGTCTGCTTCGTTAGGTAAATCTTCCGCTTTGTTCATGTGGGCCCTAGAGTGAGCCTCCTTTCACGTTTTTTATTAATTTTGTTCTAATTTATAATGAATCTTTCTGTGGACTCATTTATTCCACATTCGCTGCAGGTTTCCTTTTGAACTAAGTCTTCCATTGAGCCCCATCCCCCCCTCCCCCCCGTCCCTTCTCCAGGCTTTACCTTACTACCTGGACCTGATCAACCAGGCTGTGACTCATACGTCAGGCTGCGAGCAGCCGCGTCCAACAGCCTGGTTGATCAGTCCAGCAACCAGGAGGCCTGGTCGACGACCGGGCCGCGGGGACACTAAGCCCCGGAAGCACCTCAAGGTAACCTCAAGGTAAGGTATTATCTGGTCTCCTTTCGTCCGTGTTCCTGCCATATCGTCCAGTTATTTAGTCTTGGGCTTTTAACTCTAATATGTATTCAAAGACCACGCCACTGTGTTGCTGGCGCTTAGTGACCCTTATGTTGGTATTCTCCCTCCATGTGTGTGTGTGTGTGTTTTTACTCTGGGTATATTGTTGGTCTGGTCCTATTCCTCCGCTGTTATCATTGCCGCTTTGAGAGTCGTGGACGTTTTTCTCCAATGTGTCTATTAGCTGTGCTCTCCACGTCTCTCTCCTTGGCAGGAGTGCATCTACACACACGATTTGTCTTTAGTGGAATGCATTTAATTTACACAAAATTTCCTGCTGTTGCTGCTGCTTGTAGTCAATTTATTTTTTAGTAAGATATTATTTGTGTCAACCTTTCCGTCGAGGGCCGTGTGTTGTTTGGTGGGGTGATAGCAGGGGGAAGTGTGTGGACAGAAGGGTTGAAGAGGAAAGGGGGGAAAATAGATGGAGCGAGGGGTTAGCGAGCGAGAACTGAGAGTTTCGGGGCTGTGATCCGTCACTTATCACAAACCTCTCATCTTCCCCCCACGAGGTCTTTCATCAGGTCCCTCCCCCCTAGACTGTTGTCCCATCGGTACCCCTCCTTATGACTACCATCACTACCACACCACCACTACCACACCCTCACTTCCACACCACCACTATTACACCACCACTACCACACCCTCACTACCACACCACCACTATCACACTACCACACCACCACTACCACACCACCACTACCACACCACCACTACCACACCACCACTACCACACCACCACTTTCACACCACCACTATCACACCACCACTACCACACCACCACTACCACACCACCACTACCACACCACCACTTTCACACCACCACTATCACACTACCACACCACCACTACCACACCACCACTACCACACCACCACTACCACACCACCACTACCACACCACCACTTTCACACCACCACTATCACACCACCACTACCACACCCTCACTTCCACACCACCACTATCACACCACCACTACCACACCACCACTACCACAACCCCATCCCCACCACCACTACCTCACCACCACCACCACCACCACACCACCACTACCATATCCCCACCACTATCATACCACCACCACCTCTACCACACCACTACACCATTGCTGGAAGTTCGAGGCGTCCCCTGCTGACGCAACAGTACCACCCCGTGCCCACCAGCGGGTGTTGTCTGGCCACACTGACGAAGGTGTCATCAGAGTCAACAGGCGTGGATGGCCCTCGTGCTGGAGCCCCACACAGCCAATTACAATGCACCCTGACGAGCGTCACACCCTTGGCGGCCATATTGTGGCGATTTAGTGCAGTAGGAACCTGACTGTTGGGAATATTCCTCCGTGTACCTGACGTGGAGAAGGACCCTCTGCACCCTCTGAACCACCTCAATGGACCATCACAGCCTCTGAATGCCCTCCGCTGCCTTCAAACGGCCTACAAGACTCTCCACGCCTCCTAACTTACCTGAAGCCACTCCACTGGACTTCATGGCCTCTTCGTACTACTACCCTTGTTCTGGAGGACCTCCATGCCTGCTGAGGCTCCGGCATGAGCCACTGGTCATCACACTACATATTCCTCGGAGTGTGGTGGTGATTATATACCGTTGTTTACCTGTTGTTGGCTTCAGGGGGCTCTTGCACTTTTCCAGCACCTCCACATCTCTAACATTCCCTACTGGCTCTCCAGGTGACCAATGTTGTTCCTGAAGTTAACATTCCTTAACTACTATCGTATGTAATCAATACATCTTCAGAAAGATAAAGATGTATTGATTAATCAATACATCCTTCTGAAGACGTATTGATTAATACGTTCATTTTCCTTCATGGTCAAACTTTGTCATTATATATATATATATATATATATATATATATATATATATATATATATATATATATATATATATATATATATATATATATATATATATATATAATATATATATATATAATATATGCATGTCCCCTGCATGCTCCCCATGCAGGGGACTTCCTATTAGCAACCCCAATGTCAGCAACTGGCACTCGTCTCACACCGGAGGCCCTCCGAATTGCTGTGACTCTCCGCCTCGCTGCCCCAATCCACACCGAATACAGGTGTATTTGCGGCGGCAGTGGCCGACAGGCACGGACGGCATGGCCTTCTCTGCCAAAGGACAGGAGGATGGCATGCAAGACACGGCGAGGTTAATGACATTATTAAGAGAAGCCTTACCACGGCCGGTTGTCCTGCAGAGAGAGAGCCCCGTTACCTAATGCCCGCCACTCTAATGAGCCTGTCGGTCGCCCAGACGGGATCACGGTGAACCCCTGGAAGAATGGTAGAAAGTTGGTGTGGGACTACACATGCGTTTCAGCTTTAGCCAACACCTATGTTAACTTCAGTGCTGTACAGGCAGGAGGTGCTGCCAATCACCGGGAAGCAGCCAAGTCGCGTAAATACAGACGACCTTGATCACCAATACAATTTTGTCCCCATTGACCTCAGAGACACTTGGTGCCTGGGGTAAAAGTGTTGCTAGTTTTTTGAAGGAGCTGGGTTCCAAGCTAATTGAAAAACAAGAGACCCTAGAGCCACCAGTTTCCTCTTTCAGCGCCTTAGTGTGGCGTTCCAGAGAGGAAATACTCACTGCATCCATGGTTCCTGCCCGCCATCTGAGGAGCTGGAGGAACTCTACAACCTGTGACGAATAACTTTGTACCCTGCATGTAACCAATGTTGTAACCCGTATTGTGTAATGAAATTTTTAAATAAAGTGAGTTATATATACATACATACAAAAAGAATAGGAGTGGAAGGAGAAGAAATATCAAAGTTTGTGTATATATATATATATATATATATATATATATATATATATATATATATATATATATATATATATATATATATATATATAATATTTTACATAGTTTTAAAAAAAGTCAGAGGAAATATTAAAGCTATCTCGTTTTCTCTCAATAAATCGTGATCTCTGGAATTTAGTGAACTGAGGAGTGGAGGCAGCTTCCCCGGTGAGCCAGGAGCTCACCCCCGGCGGTATATACGTCCCAGCCCAAACCTTCCCCTTTACGACCCCGGGTATATGCTCGTAGGCGTCGCCTAAGCCCAATTCCCGCACACTTTACGGCCCTCAAGCCTTGTAGAGATGATCTTCAAATGAGGGTCTAATGCCCCGATAAGTATCTGGTCCGGGTGGGACGGGATATGATGTTAGCTGACTCTTCCGCGGTACGAGAAACCTTTTCCAGGGAGTGTGTGTGTGGGGGGGAGCGCAGTGTTGCGTGAAACCATCCTTGTGTTGCAATGTGGGGCCCCTCGACCTCCCCCAGGGACACTCCAGGGGGGTCTTGGTGGCTAGTACAAGGTATTCTTGGTATGTCTTCATTTATGTGTTGACTCTATGTTCCAAGACAGTCGGGAAAGGAACGGATATATGTATATAAATGAAAGGCGACTGGGAAAAGGGAAGAGACTGAGATATGTTGAGAGAGAGTGTGTGAGTGAGAGCAAGAGAGTGAGAGAGAGAGAGACAGAGGTAAATTAAGGAGAAATAAAGAGAGTAGAAAGGTATAATCGCTACTGTGATGGGATCCGGTAGAGAGACGTTTCTTGTCTCGTATACTGAATAAGAATTTTATTGCTAAATTTTATCTATTAAATATATAGAACAAATTAAAGGTACGTACAGAGAGAACATCCGATGGTCACGTGCTGACACACACACACACACACACACACACACACACACACACACACACACACACACACACACACACACACACACACACAGGACGGGAGTCATTGCTTAAAAAAAAAGAAAAAGTTGATAGAAAGGCGGGGTCGAAGAGCTAATGCTTTACCCCGCAGCGCTCGCTTAGGAAGACGAGCACACGCGCGCGCTCCCGCTCACCCCCTTGACCGCGCCCGACCTAATCCTGGGTGAGCAGTATTGCAGTCAATTTGCCGGATATCGACATTACCAAGAAACCAAGTGAAAAGTGAGACGGCACAGTGGGCATCACCCACCTTAGGGGACGTTGTGGGGGGGGGGGTAAGGTAAAGTGGCACGTCTTCCGGCTTAAGCAAGTCCACTTTGGCCTGACACAAGCAGGAAGGGTAGCAAGGCCAAGAAAGAGAGAGAGAGAGAGAGAGAGAGAGAGAGGAGCTGTGAGGAAATTGGGACGAGGAGAAGAACCAGACATTGGATGGGGGGGGGGGAAGGAGGGAGATGATTCTGGAGCAGAACAAAAGTAATTGGACATGAAATGGGAATGCGAGATGGTCCAGCAGCAGCAGCAGAGGATTAATGTTTATTACAAAGAGGGGAATTAAGAGGATGGTAAAAGAGTGAGGGAAACGACAACTGTAAAGTTGGAGAGAACAACAACTAGCCTAGAATGAGGCCTAGCCTTCGAGGTGCTGGGGGGAGGGGTAGTAAATAAAGCTAGCGAGGGAGAGAGAGAGGTAGAGAGAGCTACTGAAACTGACTCGAGAGAGACAGAGAGATAGGGAGACTTGATTGACGAAGCTGAAGGGAAAAAAATACAAAACATTTATCTAATATGTGAGAATGAAGGGGAGGTTATGGCACAGACAAGGAGGAGAAAGCAGGGGACATAATAAACAGTGAGATACATTACAAAGTGATGAGAGACGTGATGACGAAGTGATGAGAGACGTGGTGGCGAGGCGCTACAGAGCAAAGGGACAATTTTAATATAAGGATTAATCGAGGCATGCATCGTTCTGAAACAGAAGAGTCTACACAGTTTGAAAGACTGCATCTTGAAGAAATATTGAAATGTCTGAATGTTGTTCTCATGATCAAGGAGGCTGAGATAACACACCGAATTGGACCAACGCATTGGCGATAGTAATAATGTAAATGTATATGTAGACGCAGCTGAATAAATATATATATATATATATATATATATATATATATATATAAATATATATATATATATATATATTTATATATATATATATATATATTATATATATATATATATATATATATATATATATATATATATATATATATATCACATAAGAATAGAGCGACCTACCATGAACACCCAAATCACGGAACTATTTACTCTACCCACCATGAGAGTAAGGACAAGACAAGAACATATCGATGCCAACACAGAAGACAATGTCCAACATAACAGGCCAATTACACTGGATTAATCTTTGTGTTTGGATAGGAGATGCCTCGTATGGGCCAATAAGCCTTCTGCAGCCCCTATGTTTATCCCTTTTGTATCCCCCCATGTTTTCACCTTCATTGTATTATCACCTGACCTAATGCGGGTATAAAATCAACTAGTATTGTAAGATCTGTTCACTTGAGAATGAACCATGGAGTTCGAAACGTCGTGCAAATTATACAAATAAGTGTAATACACTCTATAGTAAATCACTTCTTTTCTTCACCTTAAAAGTACGAAAATGAGTTTTGGAGAACTCCTATTTCAATTAAGCCCTGATGCTAAGAAAATAGTTAGAGGGATAGAAGCCCTAAACCAGAAAATAATAAATACAGAATATGCGGTCATATTCAATGAAACATGTTTGAAAGAAAACCTGCTGCCAGTATACACCAATATATATATATATATATATATATATATATATATATATATATATATATATATATATATATATATATATATATATATATATATATATATATATATATTCAGGTCCGGGACCTGAACTCGGGTTCACGGGGTTTGGACCTCACGTCTCATGCTCTCTATCAACATTCTTCCCATAACAAACATTTCTGAACAATGATACAGTGCAACATCTGTAGTATGCAACGAAGTCCGAAAAAATTGGCGAGCAACTCAAAAGTTGGTATTTCCTTTTCGTAATTTCCTGCAAAGAAAATAACAATAATGTTGCAACAATGGCAAGGAAGTGAAGACACACACCGCACAATTTCAACAGGTAACATTTTGTTAAAAATGAATGAAATGATAATGTATTATACAGCCCAGAGGTCTACGTCACTGCGTGCAGGAGCGCCGCACTGTGGGCATGGCTGGGGTCAGGGCTGGAGCATGGCCACAGCCCACAGTGTGGCTGGGGTCAGGGCTGGAGCATGGCCACAGCCCACAGTGTGGCTGGGGTCAGGGCTGGAGCATGGCCACAGCCCACAGTGTGGCTGGGGTCAGGGCTGGAGCATGGCCACAGCCCACAGTGTGGCTGGTGTCAGGGCTGGAGCATGGCCACAGCCCACAGTGTGGCTGGTGTCAGGGCTGGAGCATGGCCACAGCCCACAGTGTGGCTGGTGTCAGGGCTGGAGCATGGCCACAGCCCACAGTGTGGCTGGGGTCAGGGCTGGAGCATGGCCACAGCCCACAGTGTGGCTGGGGTCAGGGCTGGAGCATGGCCACAGCCCACAGTGTGGCTGGGGTCAGGGCTGGAGCATGGCCACAGCCCACAGTGTGGCTGGTGTCAGGGCTGGAGCATGGCCACAGCCCACAGTGTGGCTGGTGTCAGGGCTGGAGCATGGCCACAGCCCACAGTGTGGCTGGGGTCAGGGCTGGAGCATGGCCACAGCCCACAGTGTGGCTGGGGTCAGGGCTGGAGCATGGCCACAGCCCACAGTGTGGCTGGTGTCAGGGCTGGAGCATGGCCACAGCCCACAGTGTGGCTGGGGTCAGGGCTGGAGCATGGCCACAGCCCACAGTGTGGCTGGGGTCAGGGCTGGAGCATGGCCACAGCCCACAGTGTGGCTGGGGTCAGGGCTGGAGCATGGCCACAGCCCACAGTGTGGCTGGTGTCAGGGCTGGAGCATTCGTCTTGGACTTACCTGGAAAGAAAAAGACACATGAGTTAGTGCCTATAACCAGGTCAACACCGATGCCAAAATAGACCATAACATACCCTAAACTACCGCAACAAAATAAGGTAAAAATGAAGCTATAATATTAAGATCATACTATCCTCAACACTCACGAAGAATGAGGAAATACATCTAATATGAAAATAACATAATAACGTCTTATGGCAATAATTTCAAGATCTTGTGATACTCAAGACACTCCAATAACCCAAGGCAGAATAATCAAATTACAATTACGTCAACAGTACATAATATAGTTCAATAATAAGTGAGAGGGTCACAGCACCATCCCCCGCAGCAGCCAGCTGCCTCAGAGACACAAAAGGGGTTAAGAGCAGGCCACAAAAGCGAGTTACGAGTCTGCTCCTTGTGACTTCCCCGAGAGAGTCGTATCATATATCATGCAAGTGTGACCTCACAGCGCACACCGGCGCATAAAGATATCAGACGGTAATGGCATGATAGCGTGCCATAAGCACAGGCGGCGCCCCCTGTGAGATTGTATCAAAACACACTTGTATTCCTCATGCTGGACGGTTACACCTCGAGTACATTTTATACAGTACGATCAATGGAGATGTGTACATGTATATGCTGGTTAGCACTGTAATTGTAAAGGCACATCAATCACCTTTTGTGGTTCGGGTGTTTTGCAGCTCACATTGCTATGTTCAGTTGAACAGATCCTAGACCCCCGTTCAAGGAGAACAAAATACAATGTTCACAAGAAGGTTTACAATGTTAACAAATTAAACAATAATAAAATGTAACGAATAGAGCCGAAACAAAAGTATAACATGAAGAACAGTGACACATATGTAATATGTGTCACATATGTAATATGTGTCACATATGTAATATGTGTCACATATGTAATATGTGTCACATATAATAACTTTCCACTGTGAGCTGTCATGGGAGGTAAGTTGGGGTCCACCCCCTTCTCCCTGTCCCTCCTTAAGTAGGACCTGGTCCTATTGAGACAACCAACGCCTCCTATGAAGTCCGACATAGAGGCTTGATAGTCTATAGAATGTTTAAAAGAAATCCAACTGTTAATCAGAGATAGACACTTCAAAAGCCCACATCCAAAGGATATCATCAGCAGTATATGCAACGCTGGCTAACATCAGAGCCGCCTCTGAATATGTATGTAAGGAATCGTGCAGGACCTTGTGTACCACATACGTCAGGCGAATCATGGAGTATTCGGCTACAGCTTTTAAGGAAGCATTTACAACGCTAACCAACATATATACATTGTCTTCTGTCCTCCATGGACTAGGTTAGAGATCTGTTCATGGAGGACGGAAGAAAATGTTTATACAGGTTCAAGTACCACAGGGTACGAGTTACGAGGAAAGACTACTTGAACTGAACATCTTCGCTGGAAGACAGAAGAGTTAGGGGAGACGTGATTACTACATATATAATTCTTTGTGTGATTAATACGATAGCTGAAGATATATTAATACGGGTGGTACTCACTCAAGGGGACACAGGTGGAGAAACTGAGTACTCAAATGAGCCACAGGGACGTTAGAAAGACTTTCTTTAGTGTCAGGGTAGTTAATAAATGGAATGCATTAGGCAGTGATGTGGTGGAGGCTGACTCCATACACAATTTTAAATGTAGATATGATAGAGCCCAGTAGGCTCAGGAATCTGTACAACAGTTGACTAACGTTTGAGAGGCGGGACCAAAGAGCCGAAACTCAACCCCCGCACGGTGAGTAAAATTAGGTAAGTACATCTCTCCCTCACCCACATTCCCCCCCCCCCCACCCCTCTCACCTCCACCATTTCTCAGTCGCTCCTCAACTGTATTAAATTTCAGAACGACATATAATACAAAACAAAAAAAATCAAAATACAAAAAAAGAAGTTGTATTATTGGCAGTTGCAGCCATAGTTGTCTAAAAAAAAATATTCCTTAACTTTAACGGCACTTTTTATCATAATATAAATTCAATAAATAACTAACCAAAATGGCAAATTAGCATTTTAATTAATTTTGTCCCTAGGAGCGAATGTGTTGGGCAGCGTCGCTATATAAACCTGTAAGTGAACTTCCCGTCATTACGGGCTATTCGTGCCCGTGCCACCTCTTGGGTGGCTTAATCTTCACCAATCTTCCCGTCATAAGAGCGTGTTCAACATCCTTGCAACAGGAAGAACACCCGCTGCGGTGTTCATCCTGTAGCTTGCACCTGCAGCCAGCTGGTTATCTTGAGGTTATCTTGAGATGATTTCGGGGCTTTAGTGTCCCCGCGGCCCGGTCCTCGACCAGGCCTCCACCCCCAGGAAGCAGCCCGTGACAGCTGACTAACACCCAGGCACCTTTTTTACTGCTAGGTAACAGGGGCATAGGGTGAAAGAAACTCTGCCCATTGTTTCTCGCCGTCGCCCGGGTTCGAACCCGGGACCACAGGATCACCAGTCCAGCGTGCTGTCCGCTCGGCCGACCGGCTCCCTCCCTGGTACTTAGTGAACTAGCACCCAAATTGGTTCTTGGTTGATAAGCGTTGTTCATTGTAATTCGTGAAATGAAACTAAAGATTAAAAATATGGCCAAATATTTTCACTATTGTTGTAATTATTATTTTTTTTGTATTGCTGAACGTATGAAACGCTCGTTAGACATATGTATTCTAACGAGTTGTTTGTTGTTTTAGAATCAGCTGCTGGGAACAACCGTTGCAAGGAGCACGGGGTATGGTGAGCCCGTAGTGGAGCGAGAGTGTTTCAATTTTGTGTTGCATTGCTGGGTAATTTTTCTCACTTTATCCACACTTTGTCTTGTTCTTTATTCTCTTCCACTCCAATATTTCTCTCTCTCTCTCTCTCTCTCTCTCTCTCTCTCTCTCTCTCTCTCTCTCTCTCTCTCTCTCTCTCTCTCTCTCTCTCTCTCTCTCTCTCTCTCTCCCTCTCCCCCTCCTCCTCGCCTACCCACATTGCTCCACGCTGCCTCGCCCTTACCGGATCACATTTCAAGGATTTGCGGGTTCTGCTGGAACTCGTTACCACCTCTATCCTACCCCCCTACTGCCCCCTCCATCCCCCCCTTTCCACTACCCCCCCTTCATCCCCTCTTCCCACTCCCCCATCTTGCTCCCTCCCCTCTTTCTTACTCTCTTCCCTCCATTTACTTGCCACCAACGTCAGCATCCCCCACCGCCCCCATCTCCCTTTCCTTCATCATTTTCCCTCACTAATATCGTCACCCCCCTCTCTCACCTCCCCTCACATCACCCCCCTCTCCCACCTCCCCTCACTCCGCCCACACCCTCACTACCGGACCTTCTACTTGCCTCAGAACGTAATCTGCAAGTTAAAGGTGTTGCGCATGCCTGTCCTCTCTTGTTCGTCCAGTGTTTGTGCCTCCAAGATCGAGCTTGAGCTGCAGCACCGCGAGTCTCTAGCCGCTGGTGGTCTAAAGCAGTCACTCCTGGCATATTTTTATCGAACACATCTTTTGAAATTATCAGTGGCGCTCACCTCGGCAAGCTGTTCATTTCTGATATGATGTTTCCTCTGTGTGTTGAGGTTCGAGCCATGGCTTTTATTGGTCTTCCTTGTGAACATGTTCTCTTTGGATGGTGGTGTTTGGCAAGAATAGCAAGTGGGCAAGAGGGCATGGCAGCAAGCTTGGGAGACACACAGTCTAGATGTGCACAAGGCATGTGTCTGTTAGGGACCCTCCGGTGTTTGGTCTCCAGATGGCGGAGGCTTGATTGTCTGAGGTGGTGGACTTTCCTTGAGGCCTTTCATCTCTTACTTGCCAAACTCGGCTCACTCCCAAGATGGATTGTTGTGTTTATCGTTTCTGTCATTTCCCTTCTTCGGTTCATCATATTGGTTATTGTATGTCTCCGGTTATTGTATGTCTCCGGTTATTGTATGTCTCCGGTTATTGTATGTCTCCGGTTATTGTATGTCTCCGGTTATTGTATGTCTCCGGTTATTGTATGTCTCCGGTTATTGTATGTCTCCGGTTATTGTATGTTCATTAGCGTTCATGACAATTATGCCTCTTTCTCTCCAATTGTGTCATGTTTTCCTACTTGTTCCTCCCCTGTGGATCGAGCACCAGTTCCTCAGCCCCGACTTTTTATTTATATATTCTCTCCCTATGATGCATTCCATTTGGCCATTACCCGTGAAGAGTACTGAACTTGCTGTGCTCCTGGGCCGCCATTTGCAATGGTTCCAACATTTTACATAATTGTATTTATACTGTTGAAACTATTTTAGGAGAATGTCGCATCTGAGTCCCGTTTCAGCCGATTCCAATTTAATTTAAAAGTTTTCTTACATTGTTACACTACTTTGTCAATACCTCCACTGCATCCTAAATGTCGTTATCATGTTGCCTCCTACCCGTTTCTTAAGAGTGGCGGTGTTTGGTTCCAATAGTATTTTTCTTATCTAGATCTTCTAAGCTCGGGGAGAAATCTTCAGGCAAACCATTCTAGTTTCTCTAGTTTAAGTTTATGTATATTTAGGTGAGGAATTCCACACTGAGACTGCATGTAATAGTACTAGTTTTGACACAGATTGTGTACTACATCTTGTAAGTTTCCTTGTTCAGGTTACTGAAGACAACATGTCCGCACCCTGGCGATGAGCCCCCGGGGTCATGTCTTCCCTCTGATGAGTTTCTGCTTCCACCACATCAGTGCCTAGGACATTTAATTTATAAAATACTCTAACACTGAAGAAGTTCTTTCCAATGTCTCTGTGGCTCATTTGTGTAATCAGATTCCACCTGTGTTCCTTTGTGTGAGTACCACCCATTGATTCCGTCCTGGCCTATAGCCTTTGTCACATCCAACTCAAGCAAATGCTTCTTTACCGCCCTATTGGTAATCTCAAACTCCTCCAGTGGTGCCTGGTTAGATATTCCCTCTCGTATATCTGGAACTTCTCCTTGCTATAATGTGAAGGCCTCCTGGAATTTCTTATTGAGTTCCTCGCATACTTCCTTGTCCTTTATAGTGAACTTTTCTGCCCCTACCCTCAGTTTCATTACCTGTTCCTTCACTGTTGTTTTCCTTCTGATATGCGTGTGTGTACGCGCGCACGCGCTTGCGAGGGAGGAGGGGGGAGGGAAGGGAACTATCAGGGGGAAAGCGCCAAGCCATTACAACTATATAGCACTGGGAAGAGGTCAGGATAAGGATTTGGGATGGGACGGGGGGAAAGGAATAGTACCCAACCACTTGGACGGTCAGGGATTGAACGCCGACCTGCAAGAAGCTAGAAGTGTAACGCCAAAACAATTTGTGGTCACAGAAAGTATAAAGAAAGCACAGGTGCTCAAAAGTTCCCTTCACATATTTCGGCATAAACTTCGAAACCCGTATTAATTAACTTAAGAAAACAGTCATGTGTGACCATCAATACTAATATTTATACCGGAGCGTCAGTGTGGTCGATTACTGAGTTTGATGACAGGATCCTACTGTAATTACCCACAAAACTCTGCTCTTAAAAATGGGTTTAATAAATAATAAGGTGTTCAGGCAGAGCTCTGATTGGAGGAAGTGGTGAAAATTTGTGACTTAAAAATGTTCTCAAACGCCCTAAACATAACCTTTGCTTGGGTAAACATTTTCAAATGAGAATAATGGCAAATACTTCATATCAAGGGTAAAAAAATGTTTAATCAGAACAAATGTTAAATTCAACCCCCCCCCCAAAAAAAAACGTGAAATGCCATTATCATAAAATGCTCAGAACAGAAATTTAAATAGTTGGAGTTTTAGCCCAGTAAAAGAGGGTGTGTAGTATAGAACAGTCGCTATCATAGCATGGGTTCTAGGCCCCATATCCCTGAGCAACACCAATGGATATCTTTCCGACTTGGTATCCGTCACCAATCCGACTTGTAACGTGTGTAATTCCCTAAGTGTAATTACCTAAGTGTAGTTATAGGGTGAGAGCTACGCTCGTGGTGTCCCGTCTTCCCCACCATATATTTGTGTCTGCAGAATCGAGCTATTAGCTCTTGGACCCCGCCTATCTTAACATATAACGTACGTGTACTCACCCAGTTGTAAACGTGTGTGTGTGTGTGTGTGTGTGTGTGTGTGTGTGTGTGTGTGTGTGTGTGTGTGTGTGTGTGTGTGTGTGTTCCTTCTCTTCACGCGTTTCGCCTCCTTGACTTCCACCAACCACAGAACGCGTTTCCCTAAACTATTCATATAACTTTTGCTTTACGGCATCGCCCTTGATTGTGAAGTAACTGTCACACAATTTTTTATCCCGTACTCTCTCTCTCTCTCTCTCTCTCACACACACACACACTCACACACACACACACACACACACACACACACACACACACACACACACACACACACACACACACGCACGTGGAGCGTTGCACTGTTTACCTAAAAATTTCTCGCTATAAACCAGCATGACTGGCAATTAGACAAGCCAAGAATAGTGCGTCGATACTAGACGCGACGCCGTCAGTATTTTTTTATTATTATCATTATTATTATTATTATTAGTATTATTTTATTTGTTGCTGCTTGGGAAAGAAACTGTGAAACTTGAAGGGATAAATCTTAGCAACGTGAAACACGTCACGTGATCGACACAAATTGTTAGAAGCGGCTTTTTTTGGTCTTTAACAGTTAGGCTGTTAAAGACCTTCCGGCGCAGTATGCCAGTGTCATTGTACTTATAGACTGTCATATAGTGACATGTCTAAGTTCCCTTATAAGATTCCTTATAACCTTATAAGAACACCGGTCCTGGAGAGGGTGTAAACAAGACACCCGGTCCCTGGAGAGGTGTAAACAAGGCAACCGGTCCCTGGAAGGTGTAAACAAGGCAACCGGTCCCTGGAGAGGTGTAAACAAGGCAACCGGTCCCTGGAAGGTGTAAACAAGGCAACCGGTCCTGGAGAGGGTGTAAACAAGGCAACCGGTCCCTGGGAAGGTGTAAACAAGACAACCGGTCCTGGAGAGGGTGTAAACAAGGCAACCGGTCCCTGGGAAGGTGTAAACAAGACAACCGGTCCTGGAGAGGGTGTAAACAAGGCAACCGGTCCCTGGGAAGGTGTAAACAAGGCAACCGGTCCTGGAGAGGGTGTAAACAAGGCAACCGGTCCCTGGGAAGGTGTAAACAAGGCAACCGGTCTTGGAGAGGGTGTAAACAAGGCAACCGGTCCCTGGAAGGTGAGGTATTGATTATGGCGACACGACTGCCGGCAAGTTCAACAAATGTCAACAATATTTTTGCAAACAAGACGAAAGTTGTGCGAATGTTGTAGGAACATTCACAAAAGTTTGGTGAGGATTGGGGGGGTGAATGGGAGTATTTTTGAGGGATTGACTGAGATTTAGTGTATTCCGGACTGGATTGGGATGGCCATTCTAGCTCAGTTTGAAGCTGTTTTGGCTACCATGTTTTTTTTAATACTAGTACAGTACACGAGTACATCATTATCTTTCAATCATGTACTCATGATTAGTACTCTGGCTATTTGTCACCATATCATTGACTACTGAAATAATCTTAAGGGTTAAATATGCTTATGTATATATATATATAAATATATATATATATATATATATATATATATATATATATATATATATATATATATATATATATATATATATATATATATATATATACACAACTTTAGAACACTTTCCCACCAGGAGACTCGAACCCTAGCCAGCACAGAAGCCTTCCAGCAACTGGCATAACAGGTACGCCTTAACCCGCTCCTAATATATATATATATATATATATATATATATATATATATATATATATATATATATATATATATATATATATATATATTCAACTTGGAGTGTTAATATTGCAATAAGGTAGACAGTACCTCAAAACTCCTCTGATGCTTTTAATGTCCCTTCTTCTGTATAATTGTTAGATTGTTAGAATAGTTGTATGTCTATTCTTTAAAGATATCATCCCTGTTTGATAAATGGTTGATATTGTGAAAAAAACAATGTTACATTTGACAATATATCTTCTATAGGATTAATTATAAATTATTATATTAAGTAAGATAAATGTTTCATGAAACCATTACTAAATCTTCGAAGATCTAATGGTAGAAGTTAAAAAAACAACAACATTATTTTCATTCAGTTTTTCACAGTCAACAGAATGTTAATCAGATATCATTTAGCAACACTCAGCTTCTATAACAATCTCAGTAGAAATATTACACAACAAAATTAGCCCAAGATATTGTCGACACGAGACATTTTTTTATTTTTTTTTATTTATTTATTTTTTTTATTATTTTCTACCACAAACGTGGCCACACATTTACAATGCTAACCAGCATATATACATTTTCTTCTGTCCTCCATGGACAGGGTTAGAGATGTGTTAAACCTATAGTTCAAGGGATTATTGAACAACCACAGAAGGTGATTCGGTGCTTTTAAAATGCTCAGCTAACCTACATGCGTAAATGCATAGATACACAAGAGACATTGATACAACCTACAGAGAGAAACAAATCCCCGTCAGGGTTTAACAGACGCTGACTAGGTCCTAGAATATCTTGGGACTCCCGAGACAGCGAAAGAAACGAGCAAAGCCTTCAAAGGGGGAAACTTGAGAGGGACAAAGTTCAGAAGTTTGAGCCGAAGTAATGTGGACGATTGTACCTTATTGGATCTCCATCTCTACCCCCTCACCCCCTTGAGCTTCAGTGAAGGGGGGGGGGAGGGGGGGCGAGGGCTACGCTATGGGGACTAGCTTGGACTAGGGGGGGGGGTGGGAATAGTTTAGATCAATGTCGTACCATGATTTAGCAGCAGTGGTGGCTAGGACCTGGTGGCTGGTTGGGCCAGGGAAATTAACTTAGGTCGGGGAGTGATGGCAAATTGGGCCAATGAACTACTTTGGTGAAGGGGAAAACTTGAGGGTATTTTGGGTCAAGATAGCTAGGGGCGGGAACTAGATGGTTGGGTCTAGGAAAGCTTGGGAGGGATTTTTACCATGAAATTGAAAAAGGTTCGATTTTTTTGAGCTTGGATTGGTGTAAGAAGTGACTTAAGAAAGTTTGAATCTGGGCTCAGATTTGATCAAGCGGAAGCTTGAAAAGCATGCCAGGTTGATTTGACAGGAAGCTTGGATCAGAATTTTACTTAAATACTGGAAGGAAATCAGAGCTGATTTAATCGGTGCAACGAATCAGCCTGTAAGGTTTACCTTGCCTTACAGTATAATTAAGTGTTCATGTTTAATCAGAAACGTTAGACCCCAATACCAACCCACCAAACGTGTGGCGGCCCCACACGCCCGCTAGTCCCCCAGCAACCATCACGGTGTTCTGTAGCCCACTCCGCCACTGCGATTGTGACGCCGAAGGTCGATAGCGTCAAAGCAGTTGTGCATTTTAAGCGTTGTACGAAGATTGTTAACCCCCCCCCCCGAGGGTGTGGGTGGCCATGGCTGCTGGGTCTTCGAGGAGAACATCTCCTATGAACAAATCCACAAGCGCCTTGATGTTAGGGGGTTCTAACCTAAGCACTGGATATTCTCAGACGCGCTCTAGTCCACTCTACCACGACACGATCAAAAGAATCTCCCATATTATGTATACTCCGCTGCTCATCGTGAATCAGTTTGGAGAAATGTCGTGTCAGTGACGTTTGTCAAAAGAATGAAGAGGGATATTTCCGGGTGGCGAGGTCAGAGGGCTGACGTCGTTTATCTGATAAAGAGCATTTTTTTTTTTTTTTTATTATTTATTTTTTTTTTTATTTATTTATTTATTTTTTTTTATTATTTTCTACCACAGACGTGGCCACACATAAAGAGCATTGAACGTCCTCCGTTACGAGTGCTATAACCCCTGGTGCCAAGCTGCTACATATAAATATAAACCCCGCCTCCAGTGTAGACCTTTTGTAAATTATCCTCCTATACAAAATTGTTGTTTATTGGGTTCTTTCTATATATCTTGAATACGACTGGTACAATGAGGTCTACTGTGCACGTAGGTCTACAGTAGGCAGCATCTTGGCGACCATTGTTGAGCGCCTTTGTGTCACCTTTTGATATTCTTGGCTATAGCTGGATTTTTTTTTTGTGTAGTTGAAACCCTCGTCTGTTTATACCCTCGTTTGTGTGTGTTTGTGTGTGTTTGTGTGTGTGTTTGTGTGTGTGTTTGTGTGTTTGTGAGTGTGTTTGTGTGTCTACCACCTGTGACCGTCCCCGAACAATGACCAGTGAACCACACACAGAGATCACACTAACGTGATGCATCAAATGAACAAATCCACAAGGGCCGTGACGAGGATTCGAACCTGCGTCCGGGAGCATCCCGGATTAATGACCAGTGAATAATATATTGTGAGTAACAAAGGGATTTAAAGATTGAACATTATATAGAGTGACGTGGTTATCGTATCTTCTTGAGAAGATAATTCATACGATAATATATATTATTAGATATATTATAATAATATATAATAATAATAATAATGATATATAAGAAGATAATGGTGATTCATACAGTAAACAATATGGTGAGAAACATAGTGGTCCCTAAAAGTGGACATAATGATTTGTGACATGATGACTTTTAGAGTGAACAATATGGGTGATTCCTAAGTTAATCAAAATGGTATCAATGTAGCAGACTTTTTTTTCCTTATTTCATGAAATAAACTTTTCGTTTTGGTATAAATGTTGACAAAACAAGAAATATTCAATGATATTCCTGTCGAGTTATACATTATGAATGAGCTACGTCAGGTCTGGAAGGCAGGAAGAAAGGAAGGAATTATCAGGGGAAAACGCCAAGCCATTACGATTATATAGCACTGGGAAGGGGTCAGGATAAGGATAGGGGATGGGACGGAGGGAAAGGAATGGTGCCCAAACCACTTGGACGGTCGGTGATTGAACGCCGACCTGCATGAAGCGAGACCGTCGCTCTACCATCGAGCCCAACCCTGGAAACACAAACCGAAACTGTCTCTATTTTCCGCTTGTTACAACTTGTAATAAAGTTGTTACATCTTGGCTTAACGTGTTTATGGCGTATTAGAACGTTGTTACAACTTGCTATATTGGTTGTTATAACTGGTTAGGAGATGTTAAAACTTGTTCGAACGTTGTACCAACGTCGTAGTTTCGGTGTGTGTTTGGCGGGAAGTGGTTGTCAGGTCTGGAGCATACATCATTCCCAAAGGCTCCAGGTCTTCACATCTGCCTCTCCACATCACAGAGTCACGTCCAGGTCTTCACACCTGCCACCGCGCCGTAACATACAGCCACTTACAGGGCTACACATCTGCCTCTTCACACCAGTCACGTCCAGGCCTTCAGAGGTGCCAGGCCACGCAGCAGAGCGTCCCCACACCTGGCCCCTGGCTCCTCTGGCTATCCACCTACACACACATTACTTATTTTGCGGTAAAGGTTTTTCTTTTGTGTGCCAACAGCTGGCTTTGTCCGAACCTATTAGCCTGAGCTCTGGTGCCTGGCATTCACGAGTTCCCTTTGCCGATAATAAAAAAAACTCAACCTGCAGCCGCCTGCGTCCTGCCGTACCTCACAGCAGCGCGGGTCACTGTTGGACACAGCAGTGACATCCCGCCAAACACACACCGAAACTACGACGTTGGTACAACGTTCGAACAAGTTTTAACACCACCTAACCAGTTATAACAACCAATATAGCAAGTTGTAACAACGTTCTAATACGTCATAAACACGGTAAGCCAAGATGTAACAACTTTATTACAAGTTGTAACAAGCGGAAAATAGAGACAGTTTCGATTTGTGTTTCCAGGGATTAACCCAGAGAAGCCTCAAAACTAGCAGCTTTAGGGGGGGCCACGACTGAACATGTGGCTTATTAAACTGAAGTTCTCTTGTCAGTTCGTCCGATTCAAGTATTGTGGCGTCAGTTTACGAGGCCAATATCCAGTGTGTGTGTTCCCACTGAAACAATTCTCTTTATCACCACTCCGGATGCAATTTTGTTTCTAATTGTTCTTTTTAAATGTCTGGAATTCAGGATGATGTTTTGATAATTACTTACTTGATTTTGCTCTACCGGGGACTCTGGGTTAGTTCAGTGTTGTTAGTTTGTAGTTTGTGACTACCAACCGTTGTGATGCTCTTAAAGAGAATTGAGATAACTACCGGGCTCACCATAGCCCGTGCTACTTGGAACTTTTTGTTCCAGGTAGCGAAGCTTAAACAACAAGGGAATTGGTCACACTGCAGTCTGAAGCAGAGTGAGGAGAGAACGCTGTAATGAGTTTGGAGTATGAGGAGCAGCGAGAAGAGTGGACAGTGTGAGGAGTGAGGAGCGTGATGAGTGAGCAGTGTGAGAAGTGTGCATTATGAGGAACAGACAGTGAGAGGAGAGAACAGCGTGAGGGAAGGGGGGGGGGGGGTAGGCAAACTGCACACACTCTTAACAAGTGATAATAAATCAAGATAAAAAGCCTAATCAGGTTCACAAATTATATTGACTTTTTAAGTCATTTTGAATTTCCAGTTATTGCAGCTTTACCGGATATTATAACTTTCATTACTCATGAAAATATGACAACGAAGTGTTGGTCAATATTGTCCTTGAGTCACTGCCGTATGGTTTTAACCTCAACTCCGATGGGCACTAAATTAGTGACTTGTAAACCACTAAAGGTACACCGAGTCTACGATAATCCTGGCAACTAGTTTACGTAGACTTTGTACCGTAAGGCATCTTGGCCTTTCTGGTATCGTGCAAAATACATATTTACTCATGTGTATGCTTTAGGTTTTTGTTGTATTTGCAGAGAGCTTACGTTGCTTCCTTCCCCCTAAGGGATTTCACTGAAGCAGGTGTGTAAACATGTGACCCGCCTCCCTTCTCCTCTATGTGGCCTGCCTCTCCTCTCCTTGTGGCCCGCCTCTCCTCTCCATGTGGCCCGCCTCTCCTCTCCATGTGGCCCGCCTCTCCTCCCTGTGTGGCCCGCAGGTCAAAGCGCCAAACCATTACGACTATATAGCACTTAGGTCAGGATAAGGATTTGGGATGGGACGGGGGGTAGGAATGGTATCTAACCAGTTATGGGCGGTCGGGGATTGAACGCCGACCTGCATGAAGCGAGACCGACGATGTGCCAGTGCCAATAAGTAAGTACTAAGGTACTCTGTGTCAGTAAGTAAGTACTCCTTACTAACGCACAAACACTGTTAGACATTGCAAAATTAAATGATTTATTGACTATTACCGCACATTAATATAATTAGCTTCTCCGGATCAATAGATACGATAATATCTATTAGATATTTATATAGATATATATATATCTATACACACATAGATCTAGATATTTATATACGTAGATAGAGGTGAGGATCAATTTGCATACAACAAACGGTGAGTTTTGGGATCATGTATTACATAGAACACAATCCTTATCATAGAAAACAAGCCTATTGACGGCAGACAAAACACTCACTCGATAGGGGTCTTAGACTCTGGAATCCGGAAGCGAGGAGAACTTCAGAGTTGGAACCCAAGTTGCTGGTGAGGGAACGAGACAGGTTCTCACGCAGCCAACGGCGAATATTAGGTTTTGGAACGTTGAAATCCACGCATATGAGGCTTCGGGACCCGTGTGCCCGGGACCCGTGTGCCCGGGACCCGTGTGCCCGGGACCCGTGTGCCTGGGACCCGTGTGCCCGGGACCCGTGTGCCCGCGACCCGTGTGCCCAGGACCCGTGTGACCAAAACAAGAGTCCAAGTCTCCAGACACAGGGATGTGGACGTGTTGAAACGGTTTATCTTTGCTGCGAAGCAATTCTAATTTCCATCGCCGGCGTGAGTAAGGCTGATGGCAGCTTGTAGAACAAACGCACGACTTTTCCAACTAAATGTTTGTACCAGGACGACAGCAGAGCTCCCGTGCTGCCGGGATGAAAACAGAAACAGTGGGGATTTAAGATGGCAACAGGAAGATGTAAGAGACTACCACCACCTCCCGCGTCTCTTTTTCACAAATAACTATCCAGACTGTTGCTACCAGACGCAGTCACAAATTTGCAAAATGCCATTTAACCCTTATCTGCATTGACATTTATAAGACTGCGAGGTGGAGCTTCAGTTTCCAGACCAAAATATCGACGTAGCTTTGATATAGCGTCTCGCTGCTTCAGCTGTGGGCTTGATTTAGTGGCGTGGAGGCAACCCTCCAAGTGGAAAATTCTGTCACTGGCCAGTGCCTTGAAAACGGAGAATTTTAAGGGGAAATCTCTGATACTGAATAACGATTTTGAGGCTGAAATTACGTCTCTCAAATTTTGTGTTCGTTAGAATTATAATGGACGAAATATTACTAACCAGACAGAGTTCGCTTCGTACATCTAAAACTCCTTTATATCTGCAACGGAAAACGTATTTACGAAATTTGATAAGAAAAACATGTCTTTAAAATCAATTTTCCCGCCAGCGACATCTTATTATTTACATCAGGTCGAAGTAATATTTCCATGTGAAGAGGGTGTATAGAGGACGATTTTCCTTTGCGAGTGGCATAGGAACTGACCCGAACACCCCAAGAGACTCTCCAGAAATGTACCAATCACCATGACCAGTTGAGTGAGGCTAGCCAATGGCTCTGCCTTTCAACCTCAGACAGATACACATAATCTCATTCATAGATTAGGGGATATCCCCCTCCCCATATCTTCCCCCCCTCTCTTCTTCTCTCTCCCAGATTACGGGCTATTCATGCCCGTGCCACCTCTTGGGTGGCTTAATCTATATCAATCAATCCATCTTCTCTCTCCCCCCAAATCCCCATCTCTCTATTCCTCCTCTCTCCTTCCGCCAATCCCCTTCCCCCCCCCCCACTCTCTCTCTCTCTCTCTCTCTCTCTCTCTCTCTCTCTCTCTCTCAATTAGAAAATGTATTATTGCAGTCCCCTTTATCGTTTATAGAGAAGAAATCAAGGGTCTACAGCGAATAGCCAATAGGTTCATCAGTTGGCTTTCATAATAACTGCCTTTAGAAACTTGTTTAAGAAATCATTCGGAATGTTTTATACCAACTATGTCGAACCAATGCTGAAGTATGCAACTCCAGCCTGGAACCGATACCTAGTCAAACACGAGACAAATTTAAAGAAAGTTTAAGGACATGCCACAAGACTAGTCCAAGAGCTAAGAGGTATGAATTACGAGGAAAGGCTATTGAAATTAGACCTCGCATCCCTGGAAGAGAGAAGAGTTAGGAGAGACATGATCACCTCCTACAAAATTCTCAGAGACAGGGTAAATAAAGACGAACTATTTTGCATAGTGGAACACGAACAAGGGGACACAGGTGAAAAATTAATACTAAAATGAACCACAGAGATATTAGAAAGAATTTTCTCAGCGCCTAAGTAGTTAACAAATGGAAAGGATTCAGTAGTGATGTAGTGGAGGCTGACTCCAAACACAGTTTCAAGTGTAGATATGATAGAGCCCAGTAGGCTCAGTAACCTGTACACCAGTTGATTGACAGTTGAGAGGCGGGACAAAAGAGCCAGAGCTCAACCCCCGCAAGCACAATTAGGTGAGTACACACACACACACACACACACACATACACACACACACACACACACACACACACACACACACACACACACACACACACACACACACACACACACACACACAACGCTCCATGACGAAACCCAGGGAAGATTGACTGGAAACCAGTAAATAACTGTTGGCCTCCTGTTCATCCAGCAATAATTGGGGACCTAGCACCGAAACTGATTGGTGGGTCGTGTTCCAGGAAAAAAACCCGAAACCCTGCACTCCTGAACCCACTTGTGTAATAAATAACAGAAAGGAAATCAATTCCCAAATGAACTATATATATATATATATATATATATATATATATATATATATATATATATATATATATATATATTGATATATATATATATATATATATCAATATATATATATCAATATATATATATATATATATATATATATATATATATATATATATATATATATATATATATATATATATATATATATATATATATATATATATATATGTCGTACCTAATAGCCAGAACGCACTTCTCAGCCTACTATTCAAGGCCCGATTTGCCTAATAGGCCAAGTTTTCATGAATTAATGTTTTTTCGTCTACCTAACCTACCTAACCTAACCTAACCTAGCTTTTTTTGGCTACCTAACCTAACCTTACCTATAAATATAGGTTAGGTTAGGTTAGGTAGGGTTGGTTAGGTTCGGTCATATATCTACGTTAATTTTAACTCCAATACAAAAAAATTGACCTCATACATAGAGAAAAGGGCAGCTTTATCATTTCATAAGAAAAAAATTATAGTAAATATATTAATTCAGGAAAACTTGGCTTATTAGGCAAATCGGGCCTTGAATAGTAGGCTGAGAAGTGAGTTCTGGCTACTAGGTACGATATATATATATATATATATATATATATATATATATATCAATATATATATATTGATATATATATATATATATATATATATATATATATATATATATATATATATATATATTTCACTTTTATAATGTGCTTGGGAGCTACTAAGAGAAATAGTGAGAAGCTCAAGTTACACATGACAAAAACTTTACCAAACCAAGCAAAAAATAAACGCAGCCCTCACAAACACCTGTTAAATTGTGACTCTTACGCATTTGACCCCAACATAAATAGGTGATTAACGAAATGGGAAAATAGGGATTCGTACGAATTTGGCCTCTAACAAAGAGCCAAGGGAGAGGATGTGTCAGTTGTCAAGATGCATAGAACTCTTTTGGAAATAGTCAACGACGGCTCTTCACATGAGGCGGTAGGTAACAGGGAGCATCAGGGTGAAAGAAACGTTGCCCATTTGTTTCTGCCTGGTCCGGGAATCCAACCCGGGCCACAGAATTACGAGCCTGCGCGCTGTCCGCTCAGCTACCAGACCCCTGTGTGTGTGTACTCACCTAGTTGTGCTTGCGGGGGTTGAGCTCTGGCTCTTTGGTCCCGCCTCTCAACCGTCAATCAACAGGTGTACAGGTTCCTGAGCCTATTGGGCTCTATCATATCTACACTATAAACTGTGTGTGTGTGTGTGTGTGTGTGTGTGTGTGTGTGTGTGTGTGTGTGTGTGTGTATACTCACCTATTTGTACTCGCCTATTTGTGCTTGCAGAATCGAGCATTGACTCTTGGATCCCGCCTTTCCAGCTATCGGTTGTTTACAGCAATGACTCCTGTCCCATTTCCCTATCATACCTAGTTTTAAAAGTATGAATAGAGTTTGCTTCCACAACCTGTTCCCCAAGTGCATTCCATTTTTCCACTACTCTCACGCTAAAAGAAAACTTCCTAACATCTCTGTGACTCATCTGAGTTTCCAGTTTCCACCCATGTCCCCTCGTTCTGTTATTATTACGTGTGAACATTTCATCTATTTCCATTTTGTCAATTCCCCTGAGTATTTTATATGTCCCTATCATATCCCCTCTCTCCCTTCTTTTCTCTTGTGTCGTAAGGTTCAGTTCCTTCAGACGCTCTTCATATCCCATCCCTCGTAACTCTGAGACAAGCCTCGTCGCAAACCTCTGAACCTTCTCCAGTTTCCTTATGTGTTTCTTCAGGTGGGGGCTCCATGATGGCGCGGCATACTCTAAGACGGGTCTCACGTAGGCAGTGTAAAGCGCCCTAAAAGCCTCCTCATATAGGTTCCTGAATGAAGTTCTAATTTTCGCCAGTGTAGAGTACGCTGCTGTCGTAATCCTATTTGTATGTGCCTCAGTAGTTAGATTAGGTGTTACGTGTGTGTGTGTGTGTGTGTGTGTGTGTGTGTGTGTGTGTGTGTGCGTGCGCGCGTGCGCGCGCACGTTCACGTGCGTACGTATGCACGTAAACATGTGTGTGTGTGTGTGTGTAAGTACATATATGTGACAGTATGTTTGTGTGAATAAACAAAGTGAAAGAATCAAGCTGCTCGTATTTTCTGCCATGGACCCCCCCCCCCTCCCAGAAAGGCAATTTTGCCGACTAGGCAATCTCTTGTTACAGTCACACAGCCCTGTGTAGCGACACCCGCTCGGCCAGGCCACGCGGGGAGGGGAGAGGCAGCACAAGAGGGGGAACGGGAAAGAAGAGAGAGAGAGAGAGAGGAACAGAAGAACCAAGAAAAGAGAGAGAGAGAGTGAGGAAGAGCGGAGGAAATAAAATATATTTATCGAGCACTTCACCTCTCTTATTCTCTGCCGGAGTATTTTACTTAACGACTATAAGACTTCAGTGAGGTCAAAGAGTCCCAGGGTGAAAGAAGCGAGCCCCAGGGTGAAGGAAACGAGCCCAGGGTGAAAGAAGCGAGCCCCAGGGTGAAGGAAGCGAGCCCCAGGATGAAAGAAGCGAGCCCCAGGGTGAAGGAAGCGAGCCCCAGGATGAAAGAAGCGAGCCCCAGGGTGAAAGAAGCGAGCCCCAGGGTGAAAGAAGCGAGCCCAGGGGTGAAGGAAGCGAGACCAGGGTGAAGGAAGCGAGCCCCAGGGTGAAGGAAGCGAGCCCAGGGTGAAGGAAGCGAGCCCCAGGGTGAAGGAAGCGAGCCAAGGGTGAAGGAAATGAGCCCTGGATAACCGAATAAAACCTATGCTTGATGAAAAGTAGTTTTAGCCGATGACCAAGAGTTTTGGGTGGTTAAAAATAAAAAATAAAAGAGCTTCTATTATTGTAAAAGAGCCTAGAGAGATGAACGATTGTCCTATGTGGTGAAAAATAGTCTTGGATCATTCAAAATGGTGAAAAATAGTCTTGGATCATGCAAAATGGTGAAAAATAGTCTTGGATCATGCAAAATGGTGAAAAATAGTCTTGGATCATGCAAAATGGTGAAAAATAGTCTTGGATCATGCAAAATGGTGAAAAATAGTCTTGGATCATGCAAAATGGTGAAAAATAGTCTTGGATCATGCAAAATGTGCCCTGGGTTATACAGAACCCTTGTGGTATGAACGAGGAGTCTTGTGTGTGAAGAAAAAACCAGCCCTTGGGGATGAAAAAAGATTCTTGGAGGTTGTGTTTGGTAGCCGTGAGGTTTTTACGTGCATCCTTAATATTAAAGACTGCGGAGGTTGTGTTGAAAGTGGGCCTTACTCTTTGTAACAATCATGTGATGATAGGCAGCCTAAACTGTTATTGCAGATTTAATGGTGTTGACGCATAGCTGAAGTTGTTGTGACCCTCAGCCTATGGTGTTGACACTCAGCCTAGGGTGTTGACACTCAGCCTATGGTGTTGACCCTCAGCCTATGGTGTTGACCCTCAGCCTATGGTGTTGACACTCAGCCTAGGGTGTTGACACTCAGCCTATGGTGTTGACACTCAGCCTAGGGTGTTGACACTCAGCCTATGGTGTTGACACTCAGCCTAGGGTGTTGACACAGTCTGAGAAGTTGATACAAAGTATTGGATGTTGATATCCACGTATCCTGGCTTGCCAGTTCAGAACCCCTGGATGATGGTACAGAAGCTGAGGTGCGGGTACAGGGTTTAGGATGGTAATACAAAGCCGGGAGTGTTGACATGTCTTTGGGTGTTGACACAGAGCCCTTGGGATTGGCAAAGCATGAGGTGCTGACACAGAGTTTGAGCTGCTGTCACAGTCATGGTTGTTGACACAGATTCAAGGATGTTAGCACGAAGCTTACGTTGTTGACACGGGGCTTAGGTTGTTGACACGGGGCTTAGGTTGTTGACACACAGTCAAGCAGTGTCAACACACCTACATAGATGTGTTAACACAGATCCTTGGATGTTACAGAGGGTATAAGATGTTGGCACAGATCCTAAGGTGTTGACAGAATACCTAGGGTTTTGACACAGAATACAGGTGCAAACACCTCAGGCAAAGAGCCTCAGGTGCTGACACAAAGGCAAGTTGTTGACACAACCAAGGGTGTTGACACAAACACCCTGTGGGTCAACACAGAGTGTCGGGGAGTCCTAGGGGAAGGCAGGGTGTCCCAATTGGCGGCAGGGAGCTGCAAAAGGCAGCTGGTGGTGGCAGGGAGTCGATTTTGGGAGTCCCATTGGTGGCAGAGAGTCCCAAGTGATGGCAGGGAGTCTTAGCTATCCCAAGTCTGACCTTACATTATGGACTAGCTGTGACTCCCAGCGCCGACCTTTTCGTCCATCAAGAATAAGATAAAAGTTGTAAGAGAAAACAAGAATAAAGAATAAGAGAAAAAGAGAATACAAAAAAAAAAACCATGTGCTATAGTGTGATTAGAATGAAGAGAAATAAATATCATTGTTTTTGGGGGCTGTGTTTTGCAACATAAAAATTCTAAGTTCCGCGTATCCAGAGTTTTTTTTTACTATGGGGGACAAACACACACACACACACACAAACACACACACACAGAGAATAAGTGCCTCGTTTGCGTTTGGTGTCGTGCCGCGTGTGAGCCATATATCTTGTTAATGTGGGGGCAACCAAAGTGTTGCTCTGCTGCTCATGTGGTCGAAATAAAATGAAAACACGGACCTATTTATAGCAGAGGGAGGGGAGGGGGTGGGGGAGGGATGGGGTGGGGGTTACTGACTAATACATGCGTTGTACGTAAGTATACATGGTGTTGCGTACGTGCATATGTATGCGTGGTATGCGTGCATATCCAAGGTATTGTGTGCGTTGTGTTTGCGTCACAATACTACCATCCAGTGTGTAACATGTTATCCCTGTACCAGCATCCAGTGTGTAACATGTTATCCCTGTACCACCATCCAGTGTGTAACATGTTATCCCTGTACCAGCATCCAGTGTGTAACATGTTATCCCTGTACCAGCATCCAGTGTGTAACATGTTATCCCTGTACCACCATCCAGTGTGTAACATGTTATCCCTGTACCACCATCCAGTGTGTAACATGTTATCCCTGTACCACCGTCCAGTGTGTAACATGTTATCCCTGTACCACCATCCAGTGTGTAACATGTTATCCCTGTACCACCATCCAGTGTGTAACATGTTATCCCTGTACTACCATCCAGTGTGTAACATGTTATCCCTGTACCAGCATCCAGTGTGTAACATGTTATCCCTGTACCACCATCCAGTGTGTAACATGTTATCCTTGTACCACCATCCAGTGTGTAACATGTTATCCCTGTACCACCGTCCAGTGTGTAACATGTTATCCCTGTACCACCATCCAGTGTGTAACATGTTATCCCTGTACCACCATCCAGTGTGTAACATGTTATCCCTGTACCACCATCCAGTGTGTAACATGTTATCCCTGTACCACCGTCCAGTGTGTAACATGTTATCCCTGTACCAGCATCCAGTGTGTAACATGTTATCCCTGTACCACCATCCAGTGTGTAACATGTTATCCCTGTACCACCGTCCAGTGTGTAACATGTTATCCCTGTACCAGCATCCAGTGTGTAACATGTTATCCCTGTACCACCATCCAGTGTGTAACATGTTATCCCTGTACCACCGTCCAGTGTGTAACATGTTATCCCTGTCTCTGAGCCATGGACAACCACAGCACCAGAGGGGAACTACATAGACACAGTGTATTTATACACACCTGTCTCGAATTTATATAATGAAGCAGGTGTGTTTGGGGGTTATATTTGTGTTTTGTTTATTTTGTAGTGCAAATAACATGGAGATTTATAGGTCATTGATGTTTAATTCACGTCATCACGCCTACCCTGATCGCGCGATCTCTCACAAGTCGAGCCTGGCCTCGGGCCGGGCTTGGGGAGTAGAAGAACTCCCAGAACCCCATCAACCAGGTATCAACCAGTCAATGGCAGGTGTCCTGAGATCTTACGCGTCACGGGGGGGTCCCCGCCCCCCCCCCCATTTGATTGGACTGTGGACTGTTTGTATTGGGAGTTGTCGGAGTTGTAGAGCCTCGTGGTCACGTCCGAACGACTAACTTTTGAGTAAGGAAAGTCTCGTTACTCTTAACGACGGAACGACGAAATTGGAGATGGTTTCTGTGTCTTTAATTTCACAATTTTCCCAATTTCTCCAATGTGCTGTGGCTCTCGAGCATTTCTCGAGAGTGTAGAGGTGCTCTACTGGGTGACACTCGGGAGGTACTCTGCCTCGATGTTGCATGTGATCAACTGCCCTTAGGGAGGGGGATACATTGCAAACTGTTCAGGTTAGGGGGAGTTGTGTGTAATGGCAGCGACTGTACTTCTCCCCAGTAAATCTAATTGACGACGCAAAACTTGTGAGGTAATTTCGCTGTGTATTTTCTGCCTTGAAAGAACTCTTGTAGCAATGGGAGGGAGGACACCCAATACAGGTATCAAAGTTGTCGTGGATAGTCCACATATATCAACTTTAATTGTGCACTTTTTACTGAGGTGTGAAGTGTTTTGATTATATGTAATATGTATGCGTGAGGCTATGAGAGCCAAGTAACATTCTATTATTGTACTTTTGGCACGCTGACTAATAATACCAGGTGCTGATTGTGTGTGTGAGTTAGTAATTGGGAATTTCACGAGAGATTCTGTGAAATGGCAAAAAAAAACATTATTTGACGGAGTACAGCAACGTGAATTATTAATTTGTATTTTTCAGCGCTTATCTGAAATTCATGTATGGAATATATTTCAGAGTTAACTGAGTGACCATTAATGACTATTGTGGTTATATTTTTATTACTAATATTACTTATTTATTACTTATTTGAGAGCGATTTATAGCCAATGGTATAAATTTACCAATGACTCGCACGCCCAGTTAAGGTCAGGTGAAGTAGAAGCCTCATGAAGTGTGTAGGATAACGATTATCTACCTTATCTACTTATACGATTAAACGTTTATCTACCTTATCTACTTATACGATTAAACGTTTATCTACCTTATCTACTTATACGATTAATATTTTTTGGCATAATATAGTATTGTTTATTTTATTATTATTATTATTATTATTTTTATTATTATTAAAATTGAGAAACCACATTAACGTGATCGCGTGAGGGATCGAGGGAGCAACTGCTGCTACTTCTTCGGTGTTTGCATTTAAAGGCCATCAGTGAACATTATTGAACCGACCTGTGTTCATACTTTTGTACTGTTGAACATTTAAACGACTCCTTTTCTAGCCTAGGAAGAGACAAGCATATAATTCCTTAGAATAACTTAGTGCTCATTGAAATGATGACAAATTTACTAACAACTAATCTAGTCACTATTACATACGTCACAAGTGAAAGTGAGTGCATTATTTTGAGCAAGTTGCACATTGGTCACAAATCTTCCTGTGCACAATCGGCAGTGTTCATATGTATGTTACTAGCCATCAACACTGTATTGAGCGTCCCGCTGGCACAGTCAGCACACTTGCATGCAACACCATGACCGTTTAAAGCAGAGACTGGTAAGTTTAACTGGTTGACATTGAAATTGAAATAAGTTTTATTGAGGGCTAAATACACACAAAGGTAGCTCAAATTATTCTCACCCCGTTCAGTACACCGTGTTCATATATAATATATATAATATATATATATATATATATATATATATATATATATATATATATATATATATATATATATGCAAACAAGCCTGAATGGTCCCCAGGACTATATACAACTGAAAACTCACACCCCAGAAGTGACTCGAACCCATACTCCCACAACTGGTATGTACAGGGACGCCTTAATCCGCTTGACCATCACGACCGGACAATAAGGAAGTGATAGCCGAGGCTATATGAACCACTTCCCCGCCGGCACTCGGATGGTAATCTTGGGCATAGCATTTTATCAAATCACCTCATTCTTTGGGGCACACGTGAGGAACACAAATGCAAACAAGCCTGAATGGTCCCCAGGACTATATACAAGGGACGCCTTAATCCGCTTGACCATCACGACCGGAGTTTTCAGTTGTATATAGTCCTGGGGACCATTCAGGCTTGTTTGCATTTGTGTTCCTCACGTGTGCCCCAAAGAATGAGGTGATTTGATAAAATGCTATGCCCAAGATTACCATCCGAGTGCCGGCGGGGAAGTGGTTCATATAGCCTCGGCTATCACTTCCTTATTGTCCGGTCGTGATGGTCAAGCGGATTAAGGCGTCCCTGTACATACCAGTTGTGGGAGTATGGGTTCGAGTCACTTCTGGGGTGTGAGTTTTCAGTTGTATATAGTCCTGGGGACCATTCAGGCTTGTTTGCATTTGTGTTCCTCACGTGTGCCCCAAAGAATGAGGTGATTTGATAAAATGCTATGCCCAAGATTACCATCCGAGTGCCGGCGGGGAAGTGGTTCATATAGCCTCGGCTATCACTTCCTTATTGTCCGGTCGTGATGGTCAAGCGGATTAAGGCGTCCCTGTACATACCAGTTGTGGGAGTATGGGTTCGAGTCACTTCTGGGGTGTGAGTTTTCAGTTGTATATAGTCCTGGGGACCATTCAGGCTTGTTTGCATTTGTGTTCCTCACGTGTGCCCCAAAGAATGAGGTGATTTGATAAAATGCTATGCCCAAGATTACCATCCGAGTGCCGGCGGGGAAGTGGTTCATATAGCCTCGGCTATCACTTCCTTATTGTCCGGTCGTGATGGTCAAGCGGATTAAGGCGTCCCTGTACATACCAGTTGTGGGAGTATGGGTTCGAGTCACTTCTGGGGTGTGAGTTTTCAGTTGTATATAGTCCTGGGGACCATTCAGGCTTGTTTGCATTTGTGTTCCTCACGTGTGCCCCAAAGAATGAGGTGATTTGATAAAATGCTATGCCCAAGATTACCATCCGAGTGCCGGCGGGGAAGTGGTTCATATAGCCTCGGCTATCACTTCCTTATTGTCCGGTCGTGATGGTCAAGCGGATTAAGGCGTCCCTGTACATACCAGTTGTGGGAGTATGGGTTCGAGTCACTTCTGGGGTGTGAGTTTTCAGTTATATATATATATATATATATATATATATATATATATATATATATATATATATATATAATATGCATATCACAAACAATAAACATTACCGAACATTCTGAGACGTACACACACATAGTGTTTTGACTTTGCAATAGACATTCAGACCAGTCAACAAAAGGTTACAATCTTGGTGTAAAAATTTAACTGGTGGTGGAGGCACTCTGGAGGAACGGTGTGTCTTTCAAGTGGTTGCAGCTTAGAACCCAGAGTGCATGAACCGTGAGAGTGCGTATATATATAGGAGTTGAGAGAGTGCGTTTACATCGAGTTGAGTGCGTGTGTATAGAGGCGTTGTGCGTGCATATGTATACACGCATTTTGAACGTGAATGTACATACATGATATTAATGCGTATAAATGTTTTGAGTACATACATATATGTGTGCTTTATATGCGTGAATATACATGCGTCACGTATGTGCATATACATGTGTGGGTGATCGTGGGTTCATGTACATTAGAGGCGCATGGGCCTCTAATGTACCATGGGCGGTATGTGCGAATATAAATGTATTTTTTCATGCATATACATGCGTCGTGCATCTGTTTAATCAAGGGTGAAATGTGTGAATATACATGTGTGTGTATGTTTCTGCATTTACACATGTTGTGTGCGTGTATAAACCTATGTTGTGTAAATATATATACATGCATTGAGTGCATACATATACGCATTTACAAACACATGCAGTTGGTCAGAAATTTGAGAGGACAAACCCAAAATATCCAACAGTCTTCTCCCTTTCTTTTATAGATGAAAAATCCTAAAAATTCGAAATGGAACGGAAATCCAGAAAAGAACTTCGGCCTTACTATGCACAGAATATACCAGCGTGAGGGAGAGAGAGAGTCAGAAGTGAGGGGGCAGAGTCCAGATTAAGGGAGAAATGGCAGAGTGAGGGAGAAAGTTCAGAGCGAGGAAGGGAGGGAGAGAATCCTGACCATAGCATCAAGTCATACATCCATTGTTTTAATACGAACAATGCCTGACATTAATATGAGAGCCCAGGAGGATTTGAGTCAGGACCCAGAGGCGAAGTACTGCAAGATAGGGGTCGATGTTAATCAGATTCCCCGGAGTAAATAATTTCCTGGATTCCAAGAACGATGTGAGTCCTAGGGTACAGAGTTGAGGTACTACGAGCCTGGGTGGGGGTCCAGGGATGGTATGAATCACGTTCTAGGGGAAGAAGCAGTAGCAGCCTTGGGTACAGGGAGGAGAAGGAGCAGGAGGACAAGGGGTCTAGGGCCGGCATGTGTGCCTGGGCTTCAAGGATGGGGTCTGGAAGCAAGGTATCCAGAGAAAGGCATGCAAGTCACGGAGGACGATGCACATGCCAAGGATCCATAAAACCCGTCATGAATGTTATTTGGCTCTGCGCAGGGGAACCAAAGTTGGAGTTTGAATAAAAATTCATATATACATATCAGACCTTGAAGATATATATGTATACCACATTTTAAATGACACACACGTTGGTCTAAATGTATTCAAATATTTGTCTATTAAGTATTGACTCTTTTTATTGTGGACATGGTATATAGCGAACACAGCATCATCAGGAACTCATAAAAAAGCTATCAGAATTCCTCAGGAGGAGCCCTTGAGGTTATCTTGAGATGATTTCGGGGCTTTAGTGTCCCCGCGGCCCGGTCCTCGACCAGGCCTCCACCCCCAGGAAGCAGCCCGTGACAGCTGATTAACACCCAGGTACCTATTTTACTGCTAGGTAACAGGGGCATAGGGTGAAAGAAACTCTGCCCATTGTTTGTCGCCGGCGCCCGGGATCGAACCCGGGACCACAGGATCACAAGTCCAGTGTGCTGTCCGCTCGGCCGACCGGCTCCCCTGTGGAGGATTCGAAACTATGTTTTGGGTACTTCCCAGAGTCGTGGTTTTAAGGCTTGTGCTTGGGAGTACTCAGAGCACAGGTTCGAATCCTCTTCAGGGCTTCGAACTCTGACAGCTGGAGCCTGACAGCTGAGTGAACAGCGCTCGGGAATCGTAGTCCTGAGGTTCCGGGTTCGATTCCCGGTGGAGGTGGAAAATGGGCAGAGTTTCTTTCACCCTGATGATCTTGTTACCTAGCAGTAAATCGGTACCTGGGAGTTAGACAGCTGCTACGGGCTGCTTCCTGGGGTGTGTGTAACAAAAAGGAAGCCTGGTAGAGAACCGGGCCGCGGGGACGTTAAGCCCCGAAATCATCTCAAGATAACCTCAATATGACCTCCTACTGAATTTCTCATTGATCTGTATCGCGTTAATGTAATTTGTTTGTGCACGAAAAAACAATCTATTAATAACGTAGAGGAAAACAAGAAAACAAGAACAATGAATGCTCTGTAAATCAGAACAACATAAGTCCACAACGGGCTCACCATAGCCCGTGCTACTTGGAACTTTTTGTTCCAGGTAGCGAATCTTAAACAACAACAACAACAGAACAACATTATCAAGGGCAATCAAGTGAAGGAAAATGGACTTATCCTCCTCATAGCACGTCGCATTTTGACGTATGCTCTACTTAAGGCCAAAAAAATGTCGTACTATTAAATGGCAGCGGCTGACGAAATTGGCGTACGGCCCCATTTTCTGTTTTGGGTCCTCTGGTAGGTTAAGATAAGAGCACGTTAGTACGACAGTTTCTTGACGTTGGGAAAGCCTTAGCAGGACGGGCTGCGTAAACAGCACAACTCAGAGGTGAAGCCAAGATAGGAGCTGCCTCGTATGGGCCAATAGGCCTTCTACAGTTACCTTTGTTCTTATGTTCTTAAGATGAACGATGGAAACTGAGACACGATAATCTTTGAGGTTAATGCTGGAAATATATATGAAACATATGCTTGCTGCCACTGACAATATAATTTTTGGTGAGTCACTTGTGTGTTGTGGCTCAGGGAGGTGAGTGAGAGACAGCAGGTGTGTGAGCCCTCACAGGTGAGTGACAGCAGGTGTGTGTGAGCCCCTCACAGGTGAGTGAGTGACGGCAGGTGTGTGAGCCTCTCACAGGTGAGTGAGTGACGGCGGGGAGTGTGCCGTCAGCGAGGTAAGTGCACCGTGTTTCACCGTGTTTCAGTCTTAAATGAGATTAATGACGTTCGCCAGATAGGTGAGCCTTCACGGTACACCTGAGTCACCTGAGTCAGCCTCCAGAGTACACCTGGGTCACCTGAGTGAGGTCCACCTGAGTCAGCCTCCAGGGAGATTGGAGGATTTCCAGACACACGGGTCTCCAACACTGCCTCTCAGATGTGCAAAGAGACACACAGGTCTCCAACACTGCCTCTCAGATGTGCAGAGAGACACCCAGGTCTTCAACACTGCCTCACAGTCGTGCAGAGAGACACCCAGGTCTCCAACACTGCCTCACAGTCGTGCAGAGAGACACCCAGGTCTCCAACACTGCCTCTCAGGCGTGCAGAGACTCACGTAGCATTCCTCTCAAGAGAGCAAAAGTGCCACAAAGAAAACCATCTTTGCCGTTGCGTCGCTTGATTGAAAGGTCCTTGTTTTATACGCTATATTTGTTCTTATGATAGTGACCCTTACTTTACCATGTTCTTTATACACAATTTCACTGACAAGGTAACTCCCAGATGTGTGTGTGACGTTCCTTAGCTGTGGAGTGCGACTTGCTAGTCTCGTATGCGGTTCCAGTGGCCAATGTCTTCGTTTTTTTTTACGGTACTGCACGAGCCGGAACCAGTCTTTATTGGACGTTACGGTGGTTTATGTGGTACTTGATAGCCTCTTCTTACGCCAGTGCGGAGGTTTGCCCTGTCATCTGTCGTTGGCTGTTCGCTCGCACACATTCTTATAGTGCGTCTACTGGCGATTATGGGTCGTCATCGTTTGTCAATAGACTGCCTCGGTTGTCAAGATGGATTGAGGTGATATGTGAGTTGTGAGTCGAGACTGGTGTCTCCTCCATGACAGGTTCAGGTGTTTAGGAATTCACTGTAGATAGCACTGTGTTCTTAATGTTTTATTCTGTTACCTTAGTAATATGTGACTTCAGAACACCTGGAGCGCCACTGTGACTACCCCCCCCCCCCAATCTCTCAGGGCATTGGTTCAGGTTTGTGGTTAATAGATAGGTTTCCTAATTTATTTGCAAGAGGATCGTGATTTATTTGTTCCCAGTCAACAGCTCTATTATTATAATAATAATAATAATTATTATTATTATTTTTATTATTTACAATAATTCGCGGGTCAGAAGCCTTCGTGGGTCAATTGTATATGATTGTTTGAACTTTAATTTGGTTGTGATCTGAGAAACGTACGTGTGTGTGTGTGTGTGTGTGTGTGTGTGTGTGTGTGTGTGTGTGTGTGTGTGTGTGTGTGTGTGTGTGTGTGTGTGTGTAGGAGACTCTATGAGACTCGAACCGTGAACCCCATGTTTTTTGTGTGTATTTTTTGTTTGTTTTTGTTTGTGATCATTATGGTTGCAGGGTGAAGGTAGACTTGTCACACACTGGGCTCCGTCCTGGCATCCCCGACTGCCACACCACCACAGCCACATCCCGACTGCCACACCACCACAGCCACACCACCACAGCCACATCCCGACTGCCACACCACCACAGCCACATCACCACAGCCACATCCCGACTGCCACACCACCACAGCCACATGCCAATAGCCACATCCCGACTGCCACACCACCACAGCCACACCACAGCCACATCACCACAGCCACATCACCACAGCCACATCCCGACTGCCACATCACCACAGCCACATCCCGACTGCCACATCACCACAGCCACATCCCGACTGCCACATCACCACAGCCACATGCCAATAGCCACAGCCAAAAGCAGACCTCAGGAGCCACGTTCCAAACGCCAATTCCTAAAAATCTCTCTGCTTCATATTTCTCTTTTTCCCTTTCCTTAATATCTTCCCATCTGCCTCCTTCCAATTTATCTTTTCAGGTGTTTTTACCTCAGTCTCTCCCAGTTTCTCTCTCTCTCTCTCTCTCTCTCTCTCTCTCTCTCTCTCTCTCTCTCTCTCTCTCTCTCTCTCTCTCTCTCTCTCTCTCTCTCTCTCTCTCTCTCTCTCAATCTTTCTTTCTCAATCTCTCGCTCTCTCTCCAAATTTCCATTTATATCACATTCTATTACATCCTTCCATTTGGCTCTTCTCGACATCCATTTCTATCTCCTTTTGCTATGTTCTTCCTTTCGGTTTTCCTTCTATATATCTCTTTTTGTTTTCCTTTCCGTTAACTTCAGTTATTTATACATGTTTAATGTCAGTTTTGAGCCCCTTTTTAATTATTAAATCTTCGCGTTTCAGTTTTTCCCAGTCTACGCTCAGCATCTATCCCCTTCTTCACTACAGTCATCTCCTATCCACCTGTCCAGTCACCCGAAGCCTCATTCCTCCCCAATCACTACCCCTCCACGTCGACATAGAGACTGGAGACCCGTCTCCAATCTCTAAGACCCAATCACTCCACCCCCCACACCCTTCTCCAGTCTCTGTGACACCATATCCCCGTCCAGTCACCTCCTATGAACCACTCACCCCCCCCCTTCCAGTCATCGCCAGCCGGCCCCACAGAAGTCCCCCAGCTCGGCTTTGTTCGCAATTCTGTTGATATCCGGCCCCCTTCTCCTTCACCACCGGACAAAGTTTCACACAAACCCACAAAAACTGAACTCGTGTCCCAAGTTTATTGTGTGGTGGGGTGGCAGAGAGGGGGCGGACGGGAGGGGGGGTTGTGATATCTGCATAGGGATCATGAGGGAGGATATGTGGTGCCTGCATGCAACTGGGTGGGATGGTATGTGGGGGGACTATGCTGCATGGCCCCCACATATTATCTGCTGTTGTGTGTTGTATCACACAACAGCAGATGTATACTGCTGTTGCTGTTGTAACAGTATACATGCTGTATACTGTTACAGCATGTAACAGTATTTACAGCAGTTAAATCCACTCGTCGTTCGTAGCTGCTAGTATACGCAGCAGAAGTATGTCCTACATCATATTCCTCATACTGGTCACCCACCTACGTCCTTCCCTCCCACTATAGTCACCCAGCTGGATATTGATCTCTTGTCATGCTGTTAAGAGATGCGTTAGGTGACTCTCAGTATATAGTGACAAGTCTGGGAGTGACCAGCTTGGGAGTGAGCAGCCTGGGAGTGACCAACCTGGGAGTGACCAGCTTGGGAGTGACCAGCTTGGGAGTGACCAGCCTGGGAGTGACCAGCTTGGGAGTGACCAACCTGGGAGTGACCAGCTTGGGAGTGACCAACCTGGGAGTGACCAACCTGGGAGTGACCAGCTTGGGAGTGACCAGCTTGGGAGTGACCAGCCTGGGAGTGACCAACCTGGGAGTGACCAGCTTGGGAGTGACCAGCTTGGGAGTGACCAGCTTGGGAGTGACTAGCCTGGGAGTGACCAGCTTGGGAGTGAGCAGCCTGGGAGTGACCAACCTGGGAGTGACCAGCTTGGGAGTGACCAACCTGGGAGTGACCAACCTGGGAGTGACCAGCTTGGGAGTGACCAGCTTGGGAGTGACCAGCTTGGGAGTGACCAACCTGGTAGTGACCAACCTGGGAGTGACCAGCTTGGGAGTGACCAGCTTGGGAGTGACCAACCTGGTAGTGACCAACCTGGGAGTGACCAGCTTGGGAGTGACCAGCTTGGGAGTGACCAGCTTGGGAGTGACCAGCTTGGGAGTGACCAGCTTGGGAGTGACCAGCCTGGGAGTGACCAGCCTGGGAGTGACCAGCTTGGGAGTGACCAGCCTGGGAAAGCGCCCATCCCCCTCAGCCGGCCATCAATACTTCGATACTGACAAATATTCTTCGTGGCTCACGCCATTACTCTGCCGTCCTCTCTCACGCACGCTGAAACATTGTCTTCTCCAACGAATAGTCTTGACCCAGCGCCTCCTCCTAATAGCACGCCGCATTTTGACGTACACTCTACCTAAGACCAAAAATAGTCATACTAGAAAATGATAGCGGCTCGCGAAATTGACATACTGTCCCGTTTTCTGTTTTGGGTTCTCTGGTAGGTTAACCCACCCACTACTACAATGAATAGACTATTACTACTGCTGCTACTAGTTTTAATTTAATAAACAATAACAATATTAATTGCATGAAAATGATTACATGGGGAATTATACAAGAACATAAATTAAAGATAATATGTAATTATGAGGTGACTTCCGATGTCTCGTGGCATCATTTCCACCACTACCCACCTTACACTTCTCTTATACATGAACACACTTCTCAAAGCAATGGGGAACTATTTAATTTGAAAAAAATCTTTCCTTATGTAGAGAGAGATAGAGGAGAGTGAGAGAGAAAAGATTGAGTAAGATCGAGAGAGATAATGAGATAAAGAAGATAGAAATTGAGACATAGTGAGATGAGAGAGAGTGAGAACGAGGGAGAAAGAGAGAGAGAGGGAGACAGATAGATAGACCCGGGTAACGCAGGGTATGCGCCCCCCCTCCCCCTTCCCCTTTAGTATCCGATAAGTGAATGGGAGCCATTGGCAACACACACACACACACACACACACACACGCACACACACACACACACACACACACACACACACACACACACACACACACACACACACACACACACACACACACAGGGAGTCAACAATTACGGCACTCTGAAGGTAATAGAGGCAGGCGATGCACTAGGCAAGAATTTACCAGTAATCTTGTGACTCCTTTACCAGATATAGCCAGCAAGAGTGTATGTGTATATATTGATATTGAAGATATATAATCATCAGCTTTCTTGTTAGGAGAAACGAACAACACCGAAGGTCAAAGTGAAGTGTTTTTCCATAATATTAATAATAATAATACTGTTTTAATAATGCTGTTTTTCCCCGGTGGTGAATTTACAGGGATCAGTGCAGTTACAGTCTGAATTTACAGGGATCAGTGCAGTTACAGTCTGAATTCCAGCAAAGAACGCTCTTCCTCGTGCCTTTGAGAGGCATGGCGGGGGGAGGCAGTGCAGGCCAGCATCAAATAAGGTTAATTGAAAGAGAAGAAGCGATTGAGAGAGAGAGAGAGAGAGAGAGACATTACGAGCAGTGAATAGAGTCGAAAATCGTCAAGATTTTCCAGTCTTCTCTGCCTTAACACAAACGAAGGTCAAGGAGATATGTATCGAAAAAGTCTGAGGAACTAGACAATTGGGAGTTGGTTGCTGTTATGGAGGTCTTTAAGGAACTGGCAGCCAGGGGCCACATTCACGAAAGCACTTATGCAAGCACTTACGAACGTGTCCATCTTTCCTCAATCTTTGACGGCTTTAGTTACATTTATTAAACAGTTTACAAGCATGAAACTTCCCATTCAACTGTTGTTATTGTTATAAACAGCCTCCTGGTGCTTCGGAGCGCATTAACTGTTTAATAATTGGAAACAAAGCCGCCAAAGATTGAGAAAAGATGTACAGGTTCGTAAGTGCTTTCGTGAATCTAGCCCCAGGTCGAGATAATTGGAAGAAGTGCTGAGAGAAACATCAATACAGGAAGAATTGCGATTCAATGACAATCGTCTCACAAGCCGATTGACTTTGATTCACAATTTCATCATTACCATGGTAACGGTGAAGGAAAAAACTAAATGGTTTTAAAAAGACACTCACGTTAGTAATAGATTCACTCCATAGTGAGGCAGTGAACCTCCTCACTATCCTCCTCACTCCACAGTCCTCTGACGTGAGTAAATGTGTGAAAGTTTTTTTTTTAGTTTAGTTCATTTATTATGCACCCCATACCCATCTTGTGGGCGGTAGTGGAAAGGGTTACAGAGGCACATAATGGGCTCAGGGACTGAACCCCACAATTCATTTAGCTAAGCAAGTTACAATCTTGATGAGATAGTTACAAAATTCAATATAAGTCGTCACATCATAACATTTTTGTGAGAGAAACGTGTAAATGTACTCACAATCAGTGAGGAGAGCCGGTCGGCCGAGCGGACAGCACGCTGGACTTGTGATCCTGTGATCCTGGGTTCGATCCCAGCAGGGGCCGGCGAGAAACAATGGGCAGAGTTTCTTTCACTCTATGTCCCTGTTACCTAGCAGTAAAATAGGTACCTGGGTGTTTGTCAGCTGTCACGGGCTGCTTCCTGGGGGTGGAGGCCTGGTCGAGGACCGGGCCGCGGGGACACTAAAGCCCCGAAATCATATCAAGATAACCTCAAGATATCACCAGGAGACGTCGGAAGATGAGACGGAGATCAAGTGAGAGAAAAGTCAGCATATCATTTATTCACAGATATACAAGCAGGAGTTAATGAATGTTCAACGGAAAAGTAAGAACACGACAATGAACATAATTTCGGATTTAAAGAACAGTGGTGGTAGGAAGAGCATCAGAAGCGTGAGGTGACATTAAGAAGAAATATATAACCATCTAAGTGACCAAGAAAAGCACTAACCATTGTTGTTGTTTTTTGAGACGCAAATCCTTAACTGTAGCGTCTGTTTAACTCAACAATAAAATGTGTACTTGGTTGTAACAACGATTCTTCGCGGCGGGGATCGTATTCCAGGGACCTGCCCGAAACGCTACGCGTACTAGTGGCTGTACAAGAATGTAACAACTCCTGTATATATCTCAGAAAAAGAGAGACAGACAGACAGACAATGAGAGGAAATTTTGATGTTGAAATTTTAAGTTAAGAGAAATTAACATAAAGGTGTACATATTTCATTAACATAATTTGGAAAGGATGGAAAATAGAGACGAAAGATGTAAAAAAATGTACAGGAAAACTAGTGGCAACTAAGCCAGGTCAGGATATATGAAATCTACTTAAGGTAAGTCAAGCAATGAAGGGAGGCCTGGGGCATGGGGGGGCAAGCGACGTTGTTCGGTCATACAGACAGATTCCTCGGATGGAGGCGGGGAAGAAGCTGGAAACAGAGAAGACTTTGTTAAGCAAAGCTGATCCAGAATGAGGAAGTTTCCAACCCTCTTGGAAAAAAGGGTGGCTGTAATGGAAGGGGTCAGGGACTGAGGGCTTCTTTCCCCTTAGGGGAGAAAGAGGAGGCTGGCATATGCTCCTGGCTGGAAGATGGGGATATAGAGTAGAAGAGGTTCGTGACCAAAATATAATTCACTGTGTTAAATACAGTTCCAGCCGGAGGCGAATGATGGGGTTGTCAAGGACGAGATATGCACAGAGGAACGGATGGAAGGGTGGCAGAGGAAGACGCAGAGGAACAGATGGAAGGGTGGCAGAGGAAGACGCAGAGGAACGGATGGAAGGGTGGCAGAGGAAGACGCAGAGGAACGGATGGAAGGGTGGCAGAGGAAGGCGCAGAGGAACAGATGGAAGGGTGGCAGAGGAAGACGCAGAGGAACGGATGGAAGGGTGGCCGAGGAAGACGCAGAGGAACAGATGGAAGGGTGGCAGAGGAAGACGCAGAGGAACGGATGGAAGGGGTGGAAAGGGAGAGAGTACAGATGGACAGTGACAACGGGAATGTTAAGAGAATCCAGCCAAACTGCCTGATTGATTAAGTGCGGCTCCATTCAACCTCCAGTTCACCCCTTGAATCCCACCCAACAAAGAAGCAGCAGGTTGTCCTCTAGGAGCCACAGCCACCGGGTTGGCTCAAGTTATGGGTGAAGAGAAGTGGGGAATATATTGGGTCCCCGTGTGAGCACTGGGGTGACGGAGCCCCGGGCAAGGGGTGACGGAGCCCCGGGCAGGGGGTGACGGAGCCCCGGGCAGAGGGTGACGGAGCCCCGGGCAGGGGGGTGACGAACCCCGGGCAGGGGTGTGGGTACCAACAACCCAGTTAGATGAAGAGAGCACTCAAGCCCTACCACAGAGACAAGCCATCTGGCTTGTGGGTTACATATATATATATATATATATATATATATATATATATATATATATATATATATATATATATATATATATATATATACATAAAACCCTTCCACAATACATAATGGCTTGTAATATTAAATAAATAGTTCATTCTTAAGAGTTTGTTGAGAAAATTTTAATGTCTGAAAAAAAATGATTTTTTTTATTATCTGGTATAATTTAGCTGTAATGACCTGAGAAGATGATATTTACGCTCAATGCTCCCAGAAACAGAAAGCAATTACATAATATGCATATAAAATACTGCCAAAAATATTTTTCATTTTGAAGTTATGATAAGGAAAATTACAGGAAGCTGAAAACACTTGAGCGAGTGGACCGAAATAATATTAATTCAAGCGATTTTTGTCCTTACAAAATAATATTAAAACTTATAGGCAAAAACTTATTTTAATAAAGTTTTTTTAATAAAGCTTTCAAAATAAAACTTATTTTAAAAACTGGTATATAAAGTACAAATTTAAATTTATCTTACTTTGGATGTGGCAACGATGACCAATTTGTCCACCCAAGCAAAAATAAGAGTAAATTGGAAATGCAAAAAAAGTAGATAGTTATTAAATTACAAAATCGTATGTTGACGACTGCAAAATGTCAAGCAAAAATTTAGGAGCCTGACTTTGGGCAGGGAAAAAGGTCTCACTTATGACTTGTTCTCGTGTTAATGTTGTTCAGGCATCATAGCCATACATGAGAGGTATGGACCGTGTTCATGTTGCTCAGGCATCATAGCCATACATGAGAGGTATGGACCGTATTCATGTTGCTCAGGCATCACAGCTATACATGAGAGGTATGGACCGTATTCATGTTGCTCAGGCATCACAGCTATACATGAGAGGTATGGACCGTATTCATGTTGCTCAGGCATCATAGCCATACATGAGAGGTATGGACCGTATTCATGTTGCTCAGGCATCATAGCCATACATGAGAGGTATGGACCGTGTTCATGTTGCTCAGGCATCATAGCCATACATGAGAGGTATGGACCGTATTCATGTTGCTCAGGCATCACAGCTATACATGAGAGGTATGGACCGTATTCATGTTGCTCAGGCATCACAGCTATACATGAGAGGTATGGACCGTATTCATGTTGCTCAGGCATCATAGCCATACATGAGAGGTATGGACCGTATTCATGTTGCTCAGGCATCATAGCCATACATGAGAGGTATGGACCATATTCATGTTGCTCAGGCATCATTGCCATACATGAGAGGTATGGACCGTATTCATGTTGCTCAGGCATCACAGCTATACATGAGAGGTATGGACCGTATTCATGTTGCTCAGGCATCACAGCTATACATGAGAGGTATGGACCGTATTCATGTTGCTCAGGCATCATAGCCATACATGAGAGGTATGGACCATATTCATGTTGCTCAGGCATCATAGCCATACATGAGAGGTATGGACCATATTCATGTTGCTCAGGCATCATAGCCATACATGAGAGGTATGGACCGTATTCATGTTGCTCAGGCATCACAGCTATACATGAGAGGTATGGACCGTATTCATGTTGCTCAGGCATCATAGCCATACATGAGAGGTATGGACCGTATTCATGTTGCTCAGGCATCATAGCCATACATGAGAGGTATGGACTGTGTTCATGTTGCTCAGGCATCATAGCCATACATGAGAGGTATGGACCATATTCATGTTGCTCAGGCATCATAGCCATACATGAGAGGTATGGACCGTATTCATGTTGCTCAGGCATCACAGCTATACATGAGAGGTATGGACCGTATTCATGTTGCTCAGGCATCACAGCTATACATGAGAGGTATGGACCGTATTCATGTTGCTCAGGCATCATAGCCATACATGAGAGGTATGGACCATATTCATGTTGCTCAGGCATCATAGCCATACATGAGAGGTATGGACCGTATTCATGTTGCTCAGGCATCACAGCTATACATGAGAGGTATGGACCGTATTCATGTTGCTCAGGCATCACAGCTATACATGAGAGGTATGGACCGTATTCATGTTGCTCAGGCATCACAGCTATACATGAGAGGTATGGACCGTATTCATGTTGCTCAGGCATCACAGGTATACATGAGAGGTATGGACCGTATTCATGTTGCTCAGGCATCACAGCTATACATGAGAGGTATGGACCGTATTCATGTTGCTCAGGCATCATAGCCATACATGAGAGGTATGGACCGTATTCATGTTGCTCAGGCATCATAGCCATACATGAGAGGTATGGACCATATTCATGTTGCTCAGGCATCATAGCCATACATGAGGGTGTGGACCGTATTCATGTTGCTCAGGCATCACAGCCATACATGAGAGGTATGGACCGTATTCATGTTGTTCAGGCATCACAGCCATACATGAGAGGTATGGACCGTATTCATGTTGCTCAGGCATCACAGCCATACATGAGAGGTATGGACCGTATTTATGTTGCTCAGGCATCACAGCTATACATGAGAGGTGTGGACCGTGTTCATGTTGCTCAGGCATCATAGCCATACATGAGGGTATGGACCGTATTCATGCTGCTCAGGCATCACAGCTATACATGAGAGGTGTGGACCGTGTTCATGTTGCTCAGGCATCATAGCCATACATGAGGGTATGGACCGTATTCATGCTGCTCAGGCATCACAGCTATACATGAGAGGTGTGGACCGTATTCATGTTGCTCAGGCATCATAGCCATACATGAGGGTATGGACCGTATTCATGCTGCTCAGGCATCACAGCTATACATGAGAGGTATGGACCGTATTCATGCTGCTCAGGCATCATAGCCATACATGAGAGGTATGGACCGTATTCATGTTGCTCAGGCATCATAGCTATGCATGAGGGTATCCACTAAAAGTGATATGAGTGTTAGTGTTAGACATGAGGCCTTTGGCTATGTCTAACCAGAGCGCCTACTTCACATACCTCGTTCATTGATAATGAATATAGTCATTATATTGCATTATATAATGCAAAAAAACATTATCTGTAACTCTGACATGTAATAACCAATAGTAACTTTTATTAATCTTTAGAATAATTATAAATAAAACAATAACTATTTTAATAATTAATTTTTAAATAAACAATCATTGGTTTTTATTTGTAATAATTCTGATTAAAAATAATAATTATCATTAGTAATAATTAAGTACACATGGATTGGATACATGTATCATAGTCAAGGATATTACTGGAGTATATGACAGGGTCTGTCATAGAGGACTCGTTAAGCTTAACTGACTTGAAGTTAATGGTTAGTCTTCTAAGTTCCACTTCAAGACAACTTAAGTAACCGAACCTTCCTTGTTGTCGTAACCAATCAGTTCTCCTGTGAACGTGTCATGGAGGTGAGAGTACTCCTGAAAGGAGAAGAAGGAGAAGAAGAAAGGAGAAGAAGAGTAGGAGAACTTGCATGAGAAGTAACATGATCAGTTTAAAATAAACAACAAAGAGATGATAGAAAACCTGGACCCAAAAGCCAAGTAAATCTGCACTCAACAGCACAGAAATAAAGCCAAACCTAAACCTTTAAAAAAAAAACTCAAATTAGAAAAAAGAGAAAATAAGAGATGGGAAAACTGAAAGCAAAATTCTTAAAAATCAAAAAATTTAAAAATAAAGACAAAAAATGTTTTTTTTTAACAAATAAATAAGAACAAAAATAACACAAATCAGAAAAAAAGAGAAAATAAAAGAGGGAAAACTGAAAGCAATAATCTTAAAAAATAAAAAAAATTAAAAATTAAGGCAAAAAAATGTTTTTTTAACAAATAAATAAGAAAAAAAATAACACAAATCAGAAAAAAGAGAAAATAAGAGAGGGAAAACTGAAAGCAAAAAATCTTAAAAAATCAAAAAATGTAAAAATAAAGGCAAAAATATGTTTTTTCTTAACAAATAAATAAGAAAACTCTGTAAGGCATGCGGCAGTTTGAGAGAGTTAGCTTGTGAGTCTGGCACTTCATATAGACTTGAGTCCCTAACTATCTAGTGATGGCCCACTGCCAACTTGTGGCCACCGCTCTCCCCCTCTGGCCACCATCCCTGGCCCTGTGCCAAGTTGTGTAAATTTGTTCTGGTCCACTTCCAAGTTGTGGCCCAACTATTCAGGCACTGTGCCAAATGTGTCGCTACTCACATTGGCCCGACGCCAGGCTATGGTAATACTGATGCAGGGCCATGCTGTTGGCCAGCCACGTTTCACTCTATGGCCAGCTTCACTAGCTACCACTCTCTCTCTCTTTCTCTCTGGCCAAATGGACCGATCTAGAGTCAAGGTGTGGCTACCCACACTGGCCCATAACCAAGTTGTGGCCACTCCCACAATGGCCCATAAGCAACTTATGGCTACCCACACTGGCCCATAACCAAATTGTGGCCACCCCACACTGGCCCATAACCAAATTGTGGCAACAAACAGTTGCTTAGCAACACGTTGTGACCAAACACACAGTGGCCATGCACCAAGTTGTGGCCACACTATGGCCCAGCAGGAAGCTGTGGCAACTCACCCTGTACCAAACTGCGGATTTCCTCTGGCCATATTGACGGTGGGCCACACAGGAGGTGGACCACACAGGAGTGAGCCACAAAGGAGTGGGGCCACACAAGAGGCGGGCCACACATTAGGTGTTCCGTAAAGCAACTTAATATCACTATCTATAACATGACAAAACACTTTCTAGAGCGGCCAGTGGAGTCATAAAGTGCAATACAACATTTACAAATGAGAGAAAAGTCCTGAATATAATGCTAACCCTCCCACTGGAAATTAGGAAAATCTTTATAACTACACAGTGCTAATGAGCCATTAAGCGCTACCACGAGAGCATTGGACATTGTTACCTGTAAGCTGTACGAAATAGTCAAGAACTGAAAGAGGAAGTTATAGAAGCCGTCTCCATCCACAACTGTAAGGCCAAATTGGAAAAAAATCCCCAAAACTGTACTATTTTGTACTCCAAAATAGTACAGTTTTGCTCAACAGATACAACACAGCAATTGTGTTTGGCATACAGAAATGTAAATGAAGAACAGAGGCAGAGAACATATGAACAAAGAAAAAAGGAACCTGCAGAAGGGTTGTTATACGAGGATTCTCTTTTGTTTTTTCAAACCGAAACTCATTCATATTTGTCTAACAGAATGAACTCGTATCTCCTTATAGATGAACAAGGCCATTTGTATGATCTAGGAATCAAGATGTCGAGTGAGCTTGGGGTCGTAGTAAGCTCACTTAGTAAGATTACTACGTGTCACAAAGACACATTATAAGGCAGGAACAAGAACGTCTGTGGAGTATGAGAGGCCCGAAGGGAGCCGGTCGGCCGAGCGGACAGCACGCTGGACTTGTGATCCTGTGGTCCTAGGTTCAATCCCAGGCGCCGGCGAGAAACAATGGACACAGTTTCTGGAACAATCACGGTAGTTGAGTGGTTAAGGAACCAGGTACGCCATGTGCATAGTGCTCCTGGCTGTCTGGGTTCGAATCCTTCTTGGGTGTGGGCACAGTTTCTTTCACCCTATGCCCCTGTTACCTAGCAGTAAAATAGGTACCTGGGTGTTAGTCAGCTGTCACGGGCTGCTTCCTGGGGGGTGGAGGCCTGGTAGAGGACCGGGCCGCGGGGGACACTTAAAGCCTCGAAATCATCTCAAGATAATACCACAATGGTATTTCTTATCAAGTAACTTATGCGTTGCAGTCTGATCATCGCTCGCTACCTACTCACTTCCTCTCTCAAAGCAGGAACCATGTCTGACAGAAGGAGTACAGTCGAAGGAGTACAGTCGAAGGAGTACAGTCGAAGGAGTACAGTCGAAGGAATACAGTCAAAGGAGTACAGTCGAAGGAATACAGTCGAAAGAGTACAGTCGAAGGAATACAGTCGAAAGAGTACAGTCGAAGGAGTACAGTCGAAGGAATACAGTCGAAGGAATACAGTCGAAGGAGTACAGTCAAAGGAGTACAGTCGAAGGAATACAGTCGAAAGAGTACAGTCGAAGGAGTACAGTCGAAGGAATACAGTCGAAGGAGTACAGTCGAAGGAGTACAGTCGAAGGAGTACAGTCGAAGGAGTACAGTCGAAGGAGTACAGTCGAAGGAGTACAGTCGAAGGAGTACAGTCGAAGGAGTACAGTCGAAGGAATACAGTCGAAGGAATACAGTCGAAGGAGTACAGTCAAAGGAGTACAGTCGAAGGAATACAGTCGAAAGAGTACAGTCGAAGGAGTACAGTCGAAGGAATACAGTCGAAGGAGTACAGTCGAAGGAGTACAGTCGAAGGAGTACAGTCGAAGGAGTACAGTCGAAGGAGTACAGTCGAAGGAGTACAGTCGAAGGAGTACAGTCGAAGGAGTACAGTCGAAGGAGTACAGTCAAAGGAGTACAGTCGAAGGAATACAGTCGAAGGAGTACAGTCGAAGGAATACAGTCGAAGGAGTACAGTCGAAGGAATACAGTCGAAGGAGTACAGTCGAAGGAGTACAGTCGAAGGAATACAGTCGAAGGAGTACAGTCGAAGGAATACAGTCGAAGGAATACAGTCGAAGGAGTACAGTCGAAGGAGTACAGTCGAAGGAGTACAGTCGAAGGAGTACAGTCGAAGGAGTACAGTCAAAGGAGTACAGTCGAAGGAATACAGTCGAAGGAGTACAGTCGAAGGAGTACAGTCGAAGGAGTACAGTCGAAGGAGTACAGTCGAAGGAATACAGTCAAAGGAGTACAGTCGAAGGAATACAGTCGAAGGAGTACAGTCGAAGGAGTACAGTCGAAGGAGTACAGATAACGTATACTGTAAGCATTCACACAGTAAAAACACTTAATCACCGGAACTGTTTCAGAGCTTTTAAAATAGTACTTTTTTTTAAGAAGACGAGAGAGAGATTACATAATATACATGAGATATTACATAATAAATTCACGTAATATATACCTGGAAGGCACATATGAAGGTCAGGTCCCACATATGCGACACAAAATATTAACTTACGTGTGCCATAGTTATAAATCATAAGACATTGTTTGACCATCAGTGGCCCACGAGGCTTCAACCTTCTGCCAAGCTTAAGAAATATTGCCGAAACAGCAGCCGATGCTTATAAGCAACTGATCGTGGTCTCGAGGAAAGTACTGGATCAGCCGGATTGGAACCTGGATATATGACCTTGCGGGTCTAGGCAAGCAACAACAGTTTTACCTCTCATTGTATCACCTGTCATTGTATCATCTGTCATTGTATCACCTGTCATTATATCACCTGTTAAACCTCATACTCGCCCTTGCAGGGTACATCTCTTAAAAACTCGACCACAACTAAATTATATAACAACACTGGCCCTGTGCTATGAGTGAGTTCCACTGCTCATGAATGACTTCCCAGCACCCAGGTGAGTTCCACTGCTCATGAATGACTTCCCAGCACCCAGGTGAGTTCCACTGCTCATGAATGACTTCCCAGCACCCAGGTGAGTTCCACTGCTCATGAATGACTTCCCAGCACACAGGTGAGTTCCACTGCTCATGAATGACTTCCCAGCACCCAGGTGAGTTCCACTGCTCTTGAATGACTTCCCAGCACCCAGGTGAGTTCCACTGCTCTTGAATGACTTCCCAGCACCCAGGTGAATCCCACTGCTCATCCTCTGACTTCATACACTATGGTGAGATGACCCAGCTAGAAGCCACGGCCACCGCTCCCAGGGGAGACATTTGGGGTCAACATTCTTTTTTGACAAGTGTGACGATATAGCGCCATGTCACCTCACATCCAGCTATCCTGACCTGCCGGCCACATCCATTCCTTATCCCTACTGGTTTGATGATGCTGCGGCATGCCCGGCTGTCTCGGATAGAGGATGGAGGGTGAGCTGTCATGTGTTTCCAGGGGAAACCATCCCAAATTGATGGCTCTGTTTAGACTGGTGCATCTGAAAGGGAAAAAGCGTCACTTTCAATAGTTGAGTCGTCAAGCCGACTCCACCAATCAGAATTCACAATTACGCTAGTCGGCCTGTCACGTCTTCCCAGGAAAGGGATTCGCTAGCCAACATAGGGCAGAGGGCCGGGCTCTTGAAAGACTTCTAAAGACACTTATAATGATGAAAGAGGCCGCCCCAAGGAGAGAAGACACAGAATCCACATTGAATGTGGACGATGCTTCTAGTCAGGACTCAAGAAAACGCCAGAGCATGGAAGAGCATGGAAGATTGGAAGAGCATGGAAGAGAAGCACGGCTTCTGTATAGCTGATTGTGACCGGATCGGGACGTATTATGTGTTCACTCCCGGACACTTGTGCCAAGCTGTGGTGGGGACACGTCTCCAGGACTGGCATGCAGTAGTGACAGTGCTTCCCCCTTCCACCCCTTACAAAAAGGAAGAATTACGTAAAATATACAAACGGTTCCTGAGGTACATTAGTAGCACACTCGCTCAACGTCTCGTGGACGATTTTTGCCGGGTTCGAGTCCTGGAGAGTGAGGGTCACCTGAGCATCAGTGCTCCCGTTCACCCAACAGAAATTGGAGACCTGGTTGTAAGCCCATTGACGAGTCCTTTTCAAGTGAAAATTGGATAATTAAGGATTAAGATCAGCTGCTGGAAGAGAAAGCTTGCTAACAAAGGTGTCAATTTTCTCATGTAACAAAATAAAAGGTGTCATGGTGCACTTTGGAGTGCTCAACATCTCCAAAGTGGGAAGAGCGTCATTGTGCACAGTGCACTGAACCGTGCACTGCCAGGAGAGTCGCGTGCACAAACGTAAATATTAACTGTGTACAAGGGGTACAGAGTGGAGGTTCACCAGGCGGGAGAACAAGTGTAACTGTGTACACTGACAAGACTGGTCTATCCACTTGGGCTGGTCGGTACAGTGAAAGCCTCTCTTCGTGCTGGGTCTGAGTTCGACTCCCGACGGTCCAAATGATTCGGCACCGTTCGTTCCTTTTCACTCCGTTCTCAAATCCCAACCAAGTGTCATGTAATCATACTAGCATGACACTCTCTCTCCCGAAAATACTCTTTCATGTCTCAGAAAAGTAAACTAATCCTGATCCAATCAGTTCCCTGGATAGGGAGGGGATGAGGGTATTGGTGGATTGGGGGATGGGAACGGCCACATAACTGTCGGATTATTATGGTATCGACCAGTGGTACAGACCGACCAATATGGCGAGGAACTCTAACTGTCATCTCGCACCCGTGAGAGAGAGAAAGACAATCACGGCGCCTGGTGAGTGTGAGGGATAGTTCACCGTGGCTCAAGTAGCCAGGAAAGGCCAAATGGTCGTACATTTTGACCGGGAGTGGTCATTGGACTGGGAGTTGGAGGTCAGCAGTGATCGACTGACTGGGAGCTGGAGAGTAAGTAGTGAAAAATCCAGCGAGTGGGTAAGCGATGGAGTCTCATGGAAACAGTTATGTTAATCAGGTTAATGAGATATGGCCGGAGAACGTCAATATTATGGTGCATTATTACTCACACAAACATCGGAATTCTTACGTTGTGGTCGATAGTGTACTAATTTGCGGACATTATGAGGGGTAAGTTGAGTGCCTATGAGTAGGGGGGGGGGGTTGCAGTGCACGAGAGTGCAATATTGATCTAATATTTTGTATGTTGACAGGTCAGTGAGAGTGATGGCGTGTGAGAGTTACAAGAGTGAGAGTATTGATTGAATAAAAGTCAAAGCTGCATAGACAGGTGAGAGTGTTTGTAAGAGGTGATTTGCATTGTGTAGGAGCTCCCTGTCACATTAACCAGTCACTTTAACCTCTCACACTCATCTTCCACTTAACCAGTCACTTTAAACAGTCACTTTAACCTCTCACACTCATCTTCCATTTAACCAGTCCCTTTAATTCATTTATTGATGGTGTGCAATCATTTAATTAACTTCAAGGGGGAAGGGAGGACTCTTCTATAACACATGACATTTAATTAGGAAGATAAGTTGTCTTTCAGTGAGCTGAGAGCTTCCTGGTACTGTGACTGTGAGCTAGTTGTGTGAACTTACCTCATGACGGCGATGAGCAAAAACTAATGTTCGTCCTCCACTCCATTCGCTCAACAAATGCGTCAGTTCATAGTTCAAATACTATGAACAGTAGCGGCTGACAAATACCCCACGTTTTCTATACTTAGGTCGGTTACTTGAGGGTTAGTTTTGGTTAGGTTGGGCGGGAAGCTTGGGTTCGCGAACTTTGGTATCACTTATGTTGTACTTGCTAGCAAATCAAGAGGGTGAGAGTGAGGGATAACTTGGTTATAGTGAGCAATCTCCTCCAAGTTCCCGGCAGAGATCAGTTTATCCCTAAGCACTTATCCCTTTATTTCCTGCTTAGATGTGGCGGGTGCTTTAGATTGTGTGACTGTGAAAGGCGTCACGCAGTGAGTGTGTGTGCTTGGTAAGATGGGGCTTTTGCATGGTTTGCATCAGTGTCTGCAAATCTGCAGTACATGAAGTTTCAGTGTGAATCTGTGGGCCTGAAAGTCTGTAAAACCTGAAAGTCTGTAAAACCTGAAAGTCTGTAAAACCTGAAAGTCTGTAAAACTTAATAAGTTTCACAAAATTTTAACGATAATTCGACAATATCGTCTTCAATATTGCGTCACCTCACCTACACAAGCTACCGCCAACTGCTAAAATTCCCAAATCGCCAAATTATGTCCACTATCACACATCTCACTACACACTCAAGTTCTGGTGAACATTCCTTGAACACACACAGAGATCACACTAATGTGATGCATCAAATGTCTGGGATGCTCCCGGACGCAGGTTCGAATCCTCGTCACGGCCCTTGTGGATTTGTAACATTCCCTGAACTTTACAGATCTCCCAAAGTCACGAGAACACCTCGCCAGAGAGTCACTATCTTCTAACCTGAAAACTCGCTAAATAGCGAATGATAACAATCTGGGAAAGTGTCCCTGATTGTCCCTGATTGTGCCTCAGTGGTATAAAGACACGTGGGACTGAACATTGTTCATTAACACAATCTGAATTAAACATTGTTGAACACCGCGGCTACCATTATAACTTATCGGAAATTTGGAGAAAGAAAATAAGAATACTCATAGAGTGAGGAAGGTAGAGAGGTGGGAGGGAGGAGTGAGGAAGAATAGTGAGGAGAAAGAGGAAGTTTAGAATGAGAAAAAAATTGGGGAAGGAAAGAGGTAGAAAAAGGAGGAAAATACTAGAAAATAAAGTAGAAGAGTATAAAGTGCTGCCACCATCCATTCAACAGTTAATTATAAGACAAGGAATGGCACTTGTCTGCACAACAATATTATCTGATGTTATCTGTAAATATAATGTTATATGATGTTAAACTGTAAACATATAATCATATAATCAAGAATTTTGCGCCATCATCTTCAGCAAGTACAATTCAGAGAGCTCTCCACTCTTAACTTGTATTAACCCGGATCTAGGAATCAGAATTAAAGACAATTTAAAAAAGTAGCTTAAATAAATAAATATATATATATATATATATATATATATATATATATATATATTTATATATATTTATATATATATATTTACTGTTATGGGTATCATCGTTCAACCATTTCACTTGATGTTCAAATGTCAACATTAATTCAGAATTAGAGTCGCCACGCAAGAAATTGAGAGCAACTACGGCTGACTGCCCCTGAAAATCACTCACCACTTAAACATAAAAACACAATATAGGTCCTCTTTACAAGTTCACTCAGCAAAGTCTCTTGAGTATAAAATAAAGAGAGAAGGGAGGGGGGGGGTACGGCTGCCAGGCAGAGCCCCAACTCGGCCTTTGCTGCTGGACCCTCTCTTGGATAGCGAGGCTTCTCTCTCTCTCTCTCTCTCCTTCTCTCTCTCTCTCTCTCTCTCTCTCTCTCTCTCTCTCTCTCTCTCTCTCTCTCTCTCTCTCTCTCTCTCTCTCTCTCTCTCTCTGTATCTATATGTGTGTCTAATGTACAGTTCCACGGGTATTTAAGGGGGGGGGGGGGAACCGGGAGCTAACCTCTGCCTACCAGGAGATAACCTTTGGCTATCTTCCTACCACACGTAGATAGCGGCTTGTTTGATGGAAACGGCACAGCCCCCCGTCTGCAATTACCAGCTTAGCAGAGAGCGGCGAGGTCACCTGCTGTGACCTGACCTGAAGGCGACCTGTTACAATTAACACTTGAAAGGTGTGACTTTTGAATTGCTAAGGCCGACAGCCTGGCGCCACCGGTATCCTGTGTGTGACTGACTGATGGGAAATATGAAATACAAGCATTTATGGTGTTACAAAACCTGTAGGTTGAGTGTAAGTCAAGGTCACCAGACCTGTAGGTTGAGTGTAAGTCAAGGTCACCAGACCTGTAGGTTGAGTGTAATTCAAGGTCACCAGACCTGTAGGTTGAGTGTAAGTCAAAGTCACCAGACCTATAGGTTGAGTGTAAGTCAAAGTCACCAGACCTGTAGGTTGAGTGTAAGTCAAAGTCATCAGACCAGTAGGTTGAGTGATAGTTAAGGTTCAAGTCTCCAGAGGTGGAAACTCTTGGTGTGGATGGCCTGTGCATATTATATTACGACTTCTGGTGGCGAAGCGTGCGTGTGTGCGTGTGCGTGCGTGTGCGTGTGTGTGTGTGTGTGTGTGTGTGTGTGTGTGTGTGTGTGTGTGTGTGTGTGTGTGTGTGTGTGTGTGTGTGTGTGTGTGTGTTTGTGTGTGTGTGTGTATGCACCAAGCATAAGGGCAAGATTTGTGTGAGCAGTCCCGTATCAGGCGTGATAGAAGTTGTAAGCAGAATAGTGGGATCTGGGTTGTGAGTACTGAATAAAGGTGAGATGCTGGGCTCGTCCACTCTCAAGGCAGACTTGAGTAGTCGAGGATGCCTAGAACCATAATAAGAGGCATATTGACATCAAGGCATTATAGTCAGTATAGAAGACCCGTGCTATAGGATGTATCAGTATTTTAGAGTTTAGTAAACAGAGGAAGTCATGCTTTAATCAGTGGTACAGTTATACTGTAATTGCGTAACTATGAGATATATATAACACAAAATGATATTGAGAGTCATCTTTAAAATCGCAAACCCACTGAATTCTCGGTCTTTAATAAAGGGTTCTGTGCAAGTGAGCATAGGTAGAGCAGGTTGTGCATGCGCAGTATATCAAACAAATGAAATGGTAATGTCTAGTATGCAGAGACTTAACGTCTGAGCAAACACAACACAAACTGAGCTACAAGGTGTTCATCCAGCCTCTGAGTACCTTAAACTGTATGCAGGGCAATATCAAAGAAAGCACCAAGCCATTATGACTTTATAGCACTTGGAAGGGGTCAGGATAAAGATTTGGGATGGGACGGGGAAAAGGAATGGTGCCCAACCACTTGGTCGGGGAAATAACCCATGACAATAAATGTCTGTAGTAACTTGTAATATTAAACGGAATCTAATTTTTACCAGTGATTATTAACTTTAACATAAAATTGTGTGGATTGGATCATTGGATCCCATCCATCCCATTGGATCCCCAACATTGGATCCCATCCATCCCATTGGATCCCATCCATCCCATTGGATCCCCAACATTGGATCCCATCCGTCCCATTGGATCCCCAACATTGGATCCCATCCATCCCATTGGATCCCCAACATTGGATCCCATCCAATGTTGGGGGTTGGTAAGCATGATTTTGTAGCTCGGTTGGCCAATGAGACTTGCAGGAAAGAAAACACTGACTATTACTTTAAACCATCTAATGCAATTATTAAAAAATTGCAAATTAGAGAGAGAACTGCAGATTTAGAAGAACTAAGAAATGCCCTTGAAAGCTGCTGTTTTAAAAGCTATGACAACTTTTGCAATAATAGGTATTTGTTTGGTCAGCACAGTGACCGGACCAGGCAGTGTGATGTAGTCATTGTGTGACCTGTCCTTGCCTACAGGCACGTCCGGCAGGTTAATAAGGCTGAGCCACTAATGGCATGTGAAAACATTGCGGAATTCAGAGATAACACCATCATTGGCGATAACACCATCAGTGGAGATAACACCATCAGTGGAGTCCAAGAAATGTGTAAGTACTTCACTCAGTTGCCGCCCAGTTGGGTGGGTGTGGAGCAAGACTAGTAACTGTGTGACTCACCATCGATGTAAAGTGCCTTGTATATCGCTAATTAGCCATTGTAATACCAATCTTTGGACAGCGTTGACTAGCTGGGCTTCATTTATTACAGCCAAATCTTCCATCCATATGGCGGATGGTGTTAGATGGGTTAATATAAAATAGTCATAACTTGTAATTACAGTTCTATAGTTAATGTTGCCTTGTTGTGAGCCTTTTCTTGAGTCTCTTGTAATATAAAAAGATTATCGATGTGAATATGTATTTGTGTTATATATATATTCATGTATATATAACATTAAAAATTGTCTAACTACCTTCGAAAGATTGTCACTTGCTTAGCTAAACGAACTCTGGGGTTCAGTTCCTGAACCCATTATGTACCTCTGTAACCCTTTCCACCAACACCCACGGGATGGGTATAGGGTGCATAATAAAAAAAATCGAGCGACTACCAGAGTATTCAACCTGTAAACTCTGTGACAAACCGTCGAGACAATCACCTGAACACAGTATTATCGAACGCAAAACTGTCAAAAGATTTTAGACCTCCTGGCCTATTGTACAATCAATTAAGAACCTGCTTTATTGACTCTGGTATATTGGAAGACATCCTAACCATTTATGGTTACTGTGTGGCAGTGAATACGAGCAGCACCTCACTGCCCTGTCTAGCAGTGAATAAAAGCAGTACCTAACTGTCCTATCTAGCAGTGAATACGAGCAGCACTTCACTGTTCTGTCTAGCAGTGAATACAAGCAGCACCTTACTGTCCTATCTAGCAGTGAATACGAACTGCACCTCACTGTTCTGTCTAGCAGTGAATACGAACTGCACCTCACTGCCCTGTCTAGCAGTGAATACGAGCAACACCTCACTGTCCTGTCTAGCAGTGAATACGAACTGCACCTCACTGCCCTGTCTAGCAGTGAATACGAGCAGCACCTCACTGCCCTGTCTAGCAGTGAATACGAGTAACACCTCACTGCCCTGTCTTGCAGTGAATACAAGCAGCACCTCACTGTAATAAGACCTCATTGAATTAATCAGATGAGGCAGAATTATATATTTGGTCAAAGAACATAATAATAACTATTAAAAGTAGTTCACAATAAGCCGGCATCCGGTGATAATTTCGAGGGGGGGTAGGGAGACTGGAGGAGGGGTGGGAATGGCCAACATGGCGGCGAGTGAGAGGGTAAATGTGTAAGTTGTCTGGGCGCCCGGTACATGGACCCTCTGTGTGTCTACCTACATAATTAAAGCCCCCCCCCTCACCAAGGCCTCGAGCCCCGAGCACCCCCGGGTCCTTACTGTGTGTGTGTGTGTGTGTGTGTGTGTGTGTGTGTGTGTGTCTCGCTCTCTTTCTCTCTCTCTCTCTCTCTCTCTCTCTCTCTCTCTCTCTCTCTCTCTCTCTCTCTCTCTCTCTCTCTCTCTCTCTCTCTCTCTCTCTCTCTCTTTCTCTCTGTTTCTCTCTCTCTCTCTCTCTCTCTCTCTCTCTCTCTCTCTCTCTCTCTCTCTCTCTCTCTCTCTCTCTCTCTCTCTCTCTCTCTCTGTTTCTCTCTCTCTCTCTCTCTCTCTCTCTCTCTCTCTCTCTCTCTCTCTCTCTCTCTCTCTCTCTCTCTCTCTCTCTCTCTCTCTCTCTCTCTCTCACTAACCTTCCTCTTCCCTGCCTTAAAGCCTCCGTATACATTTCTTCAAAGAAAACGTTTTAAAATTTTACTCGGCCATGTTCCAACTGAATATTAAAAATTAAATATAAAAATGCAACAAGATAGCAAAAACAAAAAGGGGAAAAAAAGCAAGAAGCAAATCGTAAAATACATGAAATAGATAACATGTAAGAGAGAGAGAGAGAGAGAGAGAGAGAGAGAGAGAGAGAGAGAGAAGAGGAGGACGAGTGAAGTGGAAATGTAAACGCTTAAAATGAAGTAGAAACAGCAGCTAGCTGTGTGAAGAGACAGATACAAGAGGAACTGCATTGCAGAATCTGCAGATTGGGAATTCAATCCCAGCAGGAGCTCCGCGCCTTCTCTCTCTGTGAAGACGTAATAGTGGTAAACACACACACACACACATCCTTTTAATCCTGGGGGGGGGGTGCCTGACGGCTGAGTGGACAGCGCTCTGGGGTCGTAGTCCTAAGGGCCCGGGTTCGATCCCCGGCGGAGGCGGAAACTAATTGGCGTTTTTTTTTTAAACCCTGGTGCCCGTCTGTTCACCTGGTATTAAATAGGTACCTGGGAGTTATGCAGCTGCTGTGGGTTGCTTCCTGGGATGTGTGTGTGTGTGTGTGTGTGTGTGTGTGTGTGTGTGTGTGTGTGTGTGTGTGGGTGCGCGTTTGTAAGAGAAATAAATATGTAGTAGACATAATCGAGGAAAATAGATTAGTTAGAAAGGCGGGGTCCAGGAACTATAGCTCGATTCTGCAGACACAAATAGTAAATATACATACCCATGGGGATATGATAGGAACATATAAAATACTCAGAGGGATTGACAAAGTGGAAATAGACGAAATGTTCACACTGAATAATAACAGACAAGGAGACATGGGTGGAAGCTGGAAACTCAGATGAGTCACAGAGATGTTAGGACGTTACCTTATAGCGTGAGAGTAGTGGAAAAATGGAATGCACTTAAGGAACAGGTTGTGGAAGCCAACTCTATTCATAATTTTAAAACTAGATATGATAGGGAAATAGGATAGGAGTCCTTGCTATAAACAACCTAATGGCTAGAAAGGCGAGATCTAAGAGTCAATGCTCGATCCTGCAGACACAACTAGGTGAGTATACACACGCACCAACTTTTTATGAACCTTGGAAATCCTTATATGTCTATTCATTAATGCAACTAATTACTCACCTAAATATAATTAGCCACTAATGCTGTCTTAACATCCTAAATAATCATTGGCCTTGTTCAAAGGTGACAAGCGGTAACACTTAAAATGAAATTAGAATCAAGATGTAGTATCATTACACACAGAGATCACACTAACGTGATGCATCAAATGAACAAATCCACAAGGGCTTTTAACCCTGTCGTAACTCAGTCGATTAAGGCAGTGTCTGGGATGCTCCCGGACGTAGGTTCGAATCCTCGTCACGGCCCTTGTGGATTTGTTCATGTAGTATCATGTTTAAAGTTGTCGAAGTGACTTACGATATTGACTTACCTCTGCAACTTGAAACTGTTGAAGACGCGGCTGTGGGTATGTGACAGTCTCCTGGGGTCACCTCTCATAACTTAAATAATTATCCTGCATAAGAGACAGCCTGATTGGCCATATTGCTTAACAATAAGTCATTAAGATCGGCAAAGCCGTGGTTAACGCACTTCTATCAAGGTTCAGTGGCAGCTTTTGCATTAATAGAATGATGAATACCTGACAAGAAACCAACAAGGGGTCGATGTAACATTTTACGACAGAACTGCCCCAAACCATCAATTTCAGATAACCTAGACGAGTCCATTATATACCCCCATTACCTCCTGTTCAATACTAATTTCAGTACCATTTTCCGCGAACCAAACCACGGTTGGCGTTCATTTTTCGCAAGACACATGATGACATGTTGCAAACACGTTCATCACGACATAAAACATGAGTCTTAGAAATCCAAAACAAATAATTTGCTTCCAGCAACGCTCTCCACTTATATTTAGAATGCTTTTGCAAGCAAAAAAAAAATAAAATGAATATATTTTTTTTATTAAATTATTTCACTAAAACAGCTGTGAATGTGGGGAACCCGCCAAAAGGTTCCCAATTGGGCCTCGGGGTTGTTAAGGCCCTTGGAACAGGTCCCCTTCAATGACCCATTGGCGCGTTGCTGACATTATTACCAATAAAGTTGTATTATCGTTATTAAGCGTTAGTTTGTGCACCTACAGCAGGCAGCCAGGCGTTACGAGTGTACATATAAAGTATGATTAATGACAAGTGTGTGCTACATTTGTGTGAAACACGCTACAATTAATACATGAACTAGGCTACCGATTAACGTGTCAGACACTAGGATTAACGTGTCAGACACTAGGATTAACGTGTCAGACACTAGGATTAACGTATCAGACATTAAGATTAACGTGTCAGACACTAGGATTAACGTATCAGACATTAAGATTAACGTGTCAGACACTAGGATTAACGTATCAGACATTAAGATTAACGTGTCAGATACTAGGATTAACGTGTCAGACACTAGGTCAGCCAAAAATGGTCCCCTTAGCGGTAAATCCGAAATATGAGGGTATGATGATTATTGTTATTATAAATATATTGTGATAATTCATTCCTCTGGGTAGAATCTCCTGGAGTGGCCATTCATCAGTGCACTCTTCTGAATCCTCTAATCTGGGACCTGGCTCTGCCTTGATGGGTATTTATGGATAGTCTTCGGGTTGGGTAGGCCAATGGTATTGCAAGGGTCGTTGCATACCCAGACCCCGATCAACCAGAGCAGTTATACAAGTCGTCACTGGAACTCTGAGGTAGGACAGGCATGGAGGGTACGACATCTACCCTCCAGCCAACGCAGGAGGGTAGATATAACCTAAGCTACTCTATCCCTTTGAGAGGTATTTTATTGTCTCAATAAAAGTACTTGAAGCCAAGCCAAAGGGGATGGCTCACACAGTAGTGAGTCAAGTATACTAACCTCTCTGAGTACTCTTTCATGACGTCATAAGACCTAGACCAAGTCGACTTGTATACTGTTGACCAGACCACACACTAGAAGGTGAAGGGACGACGACGTTTCGGTCCGTCATGGACCATTCTCAAGTCGATTGATGTATACTACATTGCCTTTGGTTTAAGGCATCTGTACTTGCTTGCTATTGGTCTATTGGCTCACCGGACCATTGGACAAAGGGAAACCTGAGCTACGTCACTTGGCTACACCAAGCCTCAGTCTGACCTAGAAGTTCATCTTGAACGGATGCCCAGTCGTACTAATACCGCGCAAATTGGTGTCGATTCACCATCCAGGACTCCGAACAATGAAGTCTCTCTCTTATGTTTTGCATTCATTAACTGTCCTTTGTTCCCAGAAACATGATACGTGCAGTTTGCTCGATTCTAAGTCGTGATAGTGAGAAAGTGTTGGAGAGAAAAGACTGTTATGTAATCATTACTAGGAGTAACTGACTGAATTAAGAAAGTGTGATCGGGTAATATCAGTGTCATCATCTGACAGTGAAGGGTGTCAGTGATATACGGACTATACAGATTGTCGCCGCTCCTTATTGTTCAATTATAGTGAACCTATACTTGCGGCATGACTGTGTTTTGTGAGTAAAAACCTACCCTCGAGTGTCATGCTAAATGCCCACGCGAGACTGCATGATACTAGTGCCCCCCTGTCGTGCCCATCCTTGTGCTCCGATCCCGCCACTTGCCTTGTCCAACTGCGTGTAGTGCCCGCACAAACCCTCTGTGTGTCTCTTAGGCTTTATGAGTCTAAGAGACACAGAGATACGTGTCCTGGTGGTTGTCATCTGTTACATCAACCACTCACTCCGCATGTTCAACCACTCGCGGTGGAGCTTCAGGTGAAAGGAAGGAGAAAGACCATGTGTGCATCCCACAGGTCTATGCCTTGCTACAAGTCACGCTGTGTCATGCCACAAGTCACGCTGTGTCATGCCACAAGTCACGTTGTGTCATGCCACAAGTCATGCTGTGTCATGTCAGAAGTCATGCTATGCCATGCCGTGTCAGCGTCGCCAGAAGCTCATCGTTCGCCTTTAAGCGGTGTATGGGGAGTGAATGTCACTTTCTCGAAGTACAGATTCCCTTCAATTTTTTTAAAGTTGACTTGTGTTGATCTCAGTGAGTAACCAACTTATTAAGTGTACCTTCTTGTCCACCCACAGAAGGTGAGGGGGTAGAATCGAGGTGACCTTCAAGCGTGAGAAAGCTGGCCTGTGTGTGAACGCTCTAAGCACTTGTCTAAGGATAAGAGGATTAACCTTCACCGCCTACTTAATCTCGGTGACATGTTGTTTCAATGATTTATTGACGTTCTCAGTGATTCGTGTCTATTTCAATGACGGGTTATTTTTTTAATGATATATTCTTATCTCAATGACGTGCTCTATTTCATGATTTATTATTGCCTCAGTAAGTTGCGTTTAATTCCGTGATTGATTATTGTTTCAGTGACGTGTGATTAATCATTGTGATAAATTGTGTGCACTGTTGTCTCGTTGATTGTTTTCCTGAGCATTTCAAGGTTGGTGAGTATTACTCGAGTGTCCTGTTGCAGCTCCAGCCAGTGACCTCTGATTACTGCAAGTGTACTGTATAGTTCATGTTGGAATATTTACAAGTCGACAGAATTTAGAGTGTCTACTCATACTAACGTTGTATAAATGATTCTTGTTATGTATAATTTGCACAGTTTCCTTGCGATGCCATTGATTAACATAAAGTCAAGCTCCTAAATTATTAAGTTTGTTGAATAAACCTGTTGCAGGCATTACTAATGGGCTTTTCATCAGCCCTAAGTACTGTCCCCCCCCACACACACACACACTTATTTCTGCCTAATTATTGAGTACCGGCTCCGGGTATTCAGACCACATAGCCTCTTTGCACTAAATAACATCAATTTGGTGTGAGGAACTCCGGTCATTCTCTAGACTAGCTTTTCCCTCATTGGAGAAAGACTGATGACCCAGCGATGGGAGATGCCTGTAAGCTCGTCTGTAGATCATTGTCATGCAACTCCCCTTTTCCTCTTGAGCTACAACGATTCCTGGTGGCTGCTCCTGCATATAAGATATGTCAACTGATGGCCTACTGGTCGACCACCATTGTCATTGTTGTACAGTTGCTTGCAGTTGCAGTCATTGCAGAAAATCATACCTTCACATTCATTATTAATCCTTATAATTAGAGCATTGGAAAAGAGGAGGAATATCAGCACTACATACTGGGCTCAGTACTACATACTGGGCTCAGTATTACATACTGGGCTCAGTACTACATACTGGGCTCAGTACTACATACTGGGCTCAGTACTACATACTGGACTCAGTACTACATACTGGACTCAGTACTACATACTGGGCTCAGTACCAGATGGTATTTCTCTGTATCTATAGAAGAGAATGACTCTTTGTCTGTTCGAAATTAGCGGCCGGATGCTTGGGCTGCGAGTTTCACCAAACCTTGCAGGGTGACTGGTCTTTCTCCGGGGATAGTCATAGGCCGTGGCCGAGACTCGTGTCCCCATCCCCATCTTTGCTGCAAATGGAAAACGTTACTAATCTAAACCAAAAGACTCTAAAGTCTAAATCAAAGTCTGCGTTGTACTTCCTGGAGGCCAGTGCAACATATATTGAGAGGAACAAATGTCAATATATGCCCCACGTAACTCAAGTGTGCTATGCGTTTAACCCCAGAATATACATTTGTTTATTTATATAGTGATAAGGAGGCTGATACCGATACTTTAAACATATAATTTATATATGTTATTACATGTATTAACTGTTGAAAGTAATTGGCAAAGAAAATTCTGATCAAGGAGAAGAACTCGGCCAACTGGGATATGATATGATCAACAAATTAGAGCTTCTGCAAGAAATGTCATCACTGAGAGTGAGTTTGTTGATGAAGAACAGTTGATTGGCTTGGCTATACTTGATCCCTGATATTCATCTCTGTGAAGTCTTCAAGATCAGGCACATGATGTCGTACTTGTATTAGTGCAAGTGGGTCGTGAGATGCGACTATGATAAGTGATCCACTCAGCATCAGTTTTATGGAGAGACAGAGAGAGAGAGAGAAGAGAAGGCGAATTATAAGAGGAAAGCACCAAGCCATTACGACTATCTGGCACTTGGAAGGGGTCAGGATAAGGATTTGGGATGGGACGGGGGGGGGGGGGGGGAGAATGGTGCCCAACCAATTGGACGTTCGGGGATTGAACGCCGACCTGCATGAAGCAAGACCGTCGTTCTACCGACCGTCCAGCCAAAGCGGTTGGGCGAGAGAGAGAGAGAGAGAATCTGTCAGCTGGATAGCACAATTAGTACACAAGTAATTATTAAAAGAAACCATCGTTAGTGCCACGGAATAGTCAACACTTCCCTGATTAGATGCCAATTCTATAAAAATCTGGCGAGTAAGGCTTACGATAAGCAATGGAAATAAAAAACATTCAGCCTGCTAACAGGAGTCCCAAGTCTTCTATTGCTGTACCCACGTGTGTAAAGAAAATTTATCCAATTTTTTTTTGCTTTCAAGAGAACGGGAGAATCACACGTGGAAAAGAGGAAGATAAGAATCCACCAGCGCTCCGGGAGAGAGACAGGAGATTAATCCACGAGTAAATGGAAATAAACACAGGTGCGAGTGAAGACTCAACTTAAGGGGCTTCACTCGCACTTAATGTCCGAGTGAAGACTCTCTTAAGGAGGCTGTGCCCACACACAGCACATTAATGAACAGGCAAGAGAGAAACATATAGTGAAATGGTTGCTTCATTGTACTGCTCTTGAACAAAATATATTATGTATATACAGCATGTATCTTGAGGTTCTCTTGAGGTTCTCTTGAGATGATTTCGGGGCTTTAGTGTCCCCGCGGCCCGGTCCTCGACCAGGCCTCCACCCCCAGGAAGCAGCTCGTGACAGCTGACTAACACCCAGGTACCTATTTTACTGCTAGGTAACAGGGGCATAGGGTGAAAGAAACTCTGCCCATTGTTTCTCGCCGGCGCCCGGGATCGAACCCAGGACCACAGGATCACAAGTCCAGCGTGCTGTCCGCTCGGCCGACCGGCTCCCGTAACCCACAACCCACAACAGTTTCCTAGGTCACAGATGACAATATATTGCCAGCTAAAAAAAAAGAGGAATCATACGAAAGGAAATATGACCAAATATAAGTCGACCCTTTCCTCGGGCCGGGCTTGGGGAGTAGAAGAACTCCCAGAACCCCATCAAGCAGGTATGCGTCTTAATCGCGGGAATCGAACCCAGGGATTTCCAGTAATGAACCCAATACGCTGATCACAACCAGAATCCTATTTAGTAAATAACCCTAGTGGTTGACCTCCACCACAACACACAAACGAACTTGCCAAAGGAAGTTAACATTCCAAGGAGTGTAGTGACCTTAATATCGGGGAGAGATGCTCTGCCCTTAGCGACCTTCCTCACATACAGTAGGTAAACCCACATTTATGCAGCTACAGTAGACCTTAAGATGTGTTTACACGATTCCACATTCAGAGAACTTAAATTCCAGGGGGTTGTTGTATTAATTTTTAGTGCAACGTGCGCGCCTAGCGTGGGGTGTCTTACCTGGTGGTCCTAGCGAGAATGATGGTCCTAGTGAGAGTGATGGTCCTAGTGAGAGTGATGGTCCTAGTGAGAGTGATGGTCCTAGTGAGAGTGATGGTCCTAGTTAATGATGGTCCTAGTGAGAGTGATGGTCCTAGTTAATGATGGTCCTAGTGAATGATGGTCCTAGTGAGAGTGATGGTCCTAGTGAGAGTGATGGTCCTAGCGAGAGTGATGGTCCTAGTGAGAGTGATGGTCCTAGTTAATGATGGTCCTAGTGAATGATGGTCCTAGTGAGAGTGGTGGTCCTAGTGAGAGTGATGGTCCTAGTGAGAGTGATGGTCCTAGTTAATGATGGTCCTAGTGAATGATGGTCCTAGTGAGAGTGGTGGTCCTAGTGAGAGTGATGGTCCTAGTGAGAGTGATGGTCCTAGTGAGAGTGATGGTCCTAGTGAGAGTGATGGTCCTAGTTAATGATGGTCCTAGTGAGAGTGATGGTCCTAGTGAGAGTGATGGTCCTAGTTAATGATGGTCCTAGTGAATGATGGTCCTAGTGAGAGTGATGGTCCTAGTGAGAGTGATGGTCCTAGCGAGAGTGATGGTCCTAGTGAGAGTGATGGTCCTAGTTAATGATGGTCCTAGTGAATGATGGTCCTAGTGAGAGTGGTGGTCCTAGTGAGAGTGATGGTCCTAGTGAGAGTGATGGTCCTAGTTAATGATGGTCCTAGTGAATGATGGTCCTAGTGAGAGTGGTGGTCCTAGTGAGAGTGATGACCCTAGTGAGAGCGATGGTCCTAGTGAGAGTGATGGTCCTTGTGAGAGTGATGGTCCTAGTGAGAGTGATGGTCCTAGTGAGAGTGATGGTCCTAGTGAGAGTGATGGTCGTAGTGAGAGTGATGGTCCTAGTGAGAGTGATGGTCCTAGTGAGAGTGATGATCCTAGTGAAAATGATGGTCCTAGTGAGAGTGATGGTCCTAGTGATCAATGTTTTTACCTCGAGTCACTAATTGGCGAATCCTCATAATTATAAGTAGAAAAAGTATCATATTTTAATGTGAATTGTATCATGCAGAAAATGCAATCTAGGATACAGCAAGGAGAAGCCAAGGAACGGCTCCACAATGACTTGTTTACCATATCTTTAAGATAGCGGGACCAGAATTAATATTTATGTTTATAATGAGGTACAGCTCCGAGTATTCACCCTGATTAGGGCTGGTGCCCTAATCTCTGGTGAAAGTTTAAGTTCAAGTATGTTTATTGAGACAAGAAAGAAATACATCTCAAAGGGATAGATGATTGATTGATGAAGATTAAACCATCCAAAAGGTGGCACGGGCATGAATAGCCCGTAAAAAGGGGTAGAGTAGTTTAGGCTATTTCTACCCCCGTCTGGTGAGAGTGAGTGAGGTGCTGGAGACTGCGGGCAGCGTGCAGTTATGTGTTCACATCAACATTAGGGGCTTCACCAGTCCTCAAATGAATGCTTGAAACCACTGGTGTTTTTATTTTAATATTTTTATGGTTGTCTAAGTGGTGGATGGTTGTGGTAGTGACGGTGGTTGTATACTGTAACCCACAAGCTAGAGATGGTTATTATAGGTTATAGGGATGGTTATAAATTGGGTGTTAGCTAATAGAATCGTCGCAACACCCCTGCCTTCCCCTCCCTTCCCCATCACCACATTAGGTAAGTCTTCCATACCATACAAAGTGCAGCTTCGCCTCGATTCACCAATCGACAACGATGAGGCCAATATTGGCAGGACTTGACACATGGAGATGGCAAGAAAAGGAAGACTTGTAAGGGCCGTGTCTCCCAGCTGTGAATGTGGCCTCGACCCGATTGATTGATGGACAAAGATTAAGCCACCCAAAAGGTGGCACGGGCATGAATAGCCCGTAAATCCTCGACCTCCTCTGTAAGCTCTTAAGTAACCACACCTGATCTTTGGGGTTACAAAGGTCAGGTTGTTTAAAACGGAGGTTATATCTTATAAAAGGCCTTTATGCATTTTTTATGGGCTATTCATGCCCGTGCCACCTCCTGGGTGGCTTAATCTTAATCAATCCCCCACAGCCACGCTCCTGTGCCAGGTAAGTCCACTACGGGCTCACCATAGCCCGTGCTACTTGGAATATTTTGTTCCCAGTAGCTGAATCTATAACAACAACTTTATCAATCAATCTATACATTATATTCTTCCATTATAAATGTCAACTATTAACCACCGTCACCCGTCTCTCGGAAACGGCCCATTCGTCTCCTGTCACACTCTTGGAGTAAAAAAAAGAAGGTAATAGAAGCTCATATACATTTTATAATTACATTAATATGATCATTTACATAAGTATATATATTTTCGATGTTTTAATTACTGTTATAAAAGGTAATCTTTATCTCTTGACTGTCTAGACGGGTTACACACGAACCGCATTCTCGGTTCATCCCGGTCCATACCGGTCCAGCACCTTTGGCTCTAACCGGTTCATATCTTGGACCCAACCAGGTCCACATCATCAACCACATCCGGTTCACAAACTGAACCTTAACCAGCCCTTGCCTTGGGGTCTAACCAGTCTTAATCCTAACCGGACCACACATCATAAAACATTCTAATCCTAACTCAAAATCCACCCCCCCCCCACCCCAGGTTAATCTGCCAGTACCCACCTACGCTCACACACACACACACACACACACACACACACACACACACACACACACACACACACACACACACACACACACACACACACACACACACACACAAACAGAGTGGTAGACGGTTGGAACAATTTAGGGGAGAAGGTGGTGGAGGCCAAGACCGTCAGTAGTTTCAAAGCGTTATATGACAAAGAGTGCTGAGAAGACGGGACACCACGAGCGTAGCTCTCATCCTGTAACTACACTTAGGTAATTACACTTAGGTAATTACACACACACACACACACCAGTTAAGACACTTCACAGACGAATCCTTCCACTAAGGAAGGACCTTTCATCCCTTCTCCACCACTTGATCCAATTCAAATCCACCACTTGAATCACGTGATCTGGACACACACACGCCCCTTGTTTGTGACATAGATGACAGTTTCGTCCATCAGTTCCTTGGTGCAGCTGTGACCTGACCCCCGTCCCTCCCCCCCCCCCCCCCGCCCCCTACCCCTTGGGGTCAGTTTCCAACCTAAGCCAGAGGCTGGTCACGCACAGGGGGCACTGACCCCTTGTTAATACCCTTGAAGCTCTGTTTAATGTCGCCAATTCACAGTTTCTAGCACACAAAAAATACCCGACTCATTCATTCTTACTCATATGCTGGAATGAATGAGTAATCTAGATAATGTATTTTTTTTGTAGGAGGGTTTAAGAATTGTGATGGTGGAGGTTGTGGGTGATGGTGGTGATTGTGGTTGTGGTAAGGGGGGCTAGGGATTGTGGCAGTGGTGGTTGCCTAAGGCGGGACCCAATATATATATATATATATATATATATATATATATATATATATATATATATATAAGAGACGCTGGTGTATTATCCTGCCGGTGAATTGATGGGTCGAGGCACGCACCACTTCTCACGTGTTGTGTAGCGTGTCAGGAACACTGTCATGTGTATCATAGTGCTGTGTACCACACTACACTGTGTACCACACTACACTGTGTACCACACTACTCTACCCTGTGTACCACACTACTCTACACTGTGTACCACACTACTCTACACTGTGTACCACACTACTCTACACTGTGTACCACACTACTCTACACTGTGTACCACACTACTCTACACTGTGTACCACACTACTCTACACTGTGTACCATATACTCCAAATATGGTAGTGATGAAAAAAACAATAGTGCCAGCTCTACCGACAACCCTCGTGTCTTCACACCTGTCGGAAGTCACCCGGCACTGTCTCAGACCTTCGGAGAGTCACTTAAGAGGGACCGTCTCAGACCCTCGGAGGGTCACCTAGAGGCACCGTCTCAGACCCTCGGAGGGTCACTTAAGAGGGACCGTCTCAGACCCTCGGAGGGTCACTTAAGAGAGCCCTCAACTGAGCCACATATGTAGACATGTGGTTCACATGCACCGTTAAGCAGTCCGGTAGTCCTCTCCACATATTTACCCTGGTGTCTTGCCTCCATTCCTCAGTTCATCAGTATGAGAAGTAAAACTCATCTTCCCTCTTACAGAGGCAAGAGAGAAAAGACATCTAAACAAACTTACATTTAATACACAACAAAGAATACATCAATACAAAATAAGGTGAAATCCTCTTAGTCAGTTCTTCAGTGTCTCGCTGCAGTCTTCTTTCAGCAATTTGTGTTGATTTTCCCAATTCACATCTGTACACGCGAATTAATACATTCCTCAAATATCTAAGTAGGCTTCTGCTCTAGAAATGTGTATATATTTATATGTCTCAATCAATTTAACAAATACAGACCTTTGAATGTATGCATAATTATATTAAGCAACAGTAACACAGGAATATTTTGGGTATCCTACTCAAAAGTCCATTGCCTTCCCGTCCCCTTAACATCTGGTATCCTCAAGTCAAGCTTGTGGTGAGAAACTATTCCGTCTTACAATACAATAATATACACCCAGCAACACAACCACGGGACTGATAAACACACACACCCAAAAATACATCAACATTCTTGATAAACACTAGTTGTCCTTAACATCTCCTCTGTGGCGTCTCATCCACTAATACACTTGGTTCCTTAACTCCACAACCACCAAGGTCTTGGTCGCGTGTTCCACCTGATATTCCTTCTCCTTGCGTATAATTCGGTGATTATTGTTTCAGTGACGGGTGAGTAATCAGTGTGATACAGTGTTGTGCGCACTGTTCTGTCATTTTGTAATAATCAATAAAGAAATCAAAACCTCTCACTATTCTATCATTGCGTCAGCCACACACACAAACACGTGGAACACAACAAAACAAAATTAGTCACATTGGATCTTCGTGGATCCATCCACTAATTGAGGTGGATAACGTTCAGTGCTGGAGACTTGTTACACCTCTTCTTACTTGTCGTCCAGTGATCTTGCCTCCAAGCAGAGGTACACAATCCTGCACTCATTTATGCACACAAAATAACACTTTCAAGAACATTTAATATGAAAACAACGTTATTGACATCGCGTCACAAGGACACTGCTGCACTCTGGCGGCGTCTGGCAGCCCTGCTGACCGAGTTCATGAATCCCTCACTCGGACCTGGACCATGATGGAGGCCGCAGCTACCACCGCTGACAAAAACACTTTAATAATCTAGCATTCTCATATCAATCCTTCTTCATTATATATACTGGTTGTAAAGGTCACTGTATATCAACTAGAACCACTGTATACTCCTCTTTATAGTCCAGGGTTAATCACAGCAAATCAAAAGTCCTTTCCTCCCACTTTGTGGGTTGTGAAGGCCCGTCGTCTGCTAAATCAAAAATGACGTCTTGGGGTCTGCTTTCCAATCCCTCCTCTTTGACTGTCTTCCAATCCTTTGTGGCCGCCTCTGAGCCTCTTCTCTGACTTGAGTGTGAGGTAAACACCGGTGTCCAGGCTTCCTGGCACACATAATTACCTCGTCCACTTACTGGACAGATGTTCGCTGGTTTCAGAGTATTCCTAGACACGTCCGCCCTGTTGCTTCTCAAAACGCTGCTTCAGGGTTCACGACAAAAGTAGACACATCAGCTACCCTCCTGCTCTCCCTCCTGTCACTAATTCTGGCCTGTTTCTTGCTGATACTAGTCCAAATTATGCCTTAAAACTTCAGGACGGTGTAAACCGTGCCTCCCCTCAGACCTCCCACACACAACTGAGATTCCAGCCAATCAACGACTCTCAACACTTGCCACGTCACGGCCCAGTCTCTTTCTCCTATTGGCTAATGATAACGTCATCCATTTCTCTTCTCCAACAGACTGCTTACTGCTGCCGCCATCTTTCCCTCCAATTAAGATGTTGCTCTGTGCTAAACAATGTCTTAAATCAGATATCTCATTATGTAAGTATTTGATCTGTATCAAGATCAGATACAATATTTGATCTTACGGCTTACTGAAAGCTCAAGCCTTCGGTAGATCTTTACTATAGATGTGATGAGATAGAACCTTTCAGTAGGCCAATACTGTGTGTGTGTCTGTGGGAATAATAGCAACGAAGTATGTCATATTTTGTAACAAAAAAAAAAAACACAAAATATTATTTACATTTTGGTGTATTTTACAAAGCACACAGGCGGCGCATGATTTAATGTTTTGCTATATTTACCGCAATGTTTATAGTCAAGCTCAGTGTACAGGAAAAATAAACAGAGATTACGTAAACATCTCACACATTGTCTCTCCCCCCTTCCCTCACACCACCTCCACACACCCCACCACCCCACACCCCCACCTCCCCAAACCCCACCTCCCCAAACCAAACACCTCCTCAGCCACACCCCCGTCTCCTCACCCAACCTCTCCTCACAATCCCCTTCCTCATACCCCTGAAAACACAAAAAGTTATAGTTTAATATGGGCTTAAAGCTCTATGAAATTATGGGCTCTATGAAATTATGGGCTCTATGAAATTATGGGCTCTATGAAATTATGGGCTCTATGAAATTATGGGCTCTATGAAATTATGGGCTCTATGAAATTTAAACTCTCTCTACAAATAACAAAAAAATACACCAATTTAATTTCCCGTTGGGATGGAGAGCGCCAGTACACACACACACACACACACACACACACACACACACACACACACACACACACACACACACACACACACACACACACACACACACACACACACACATTTAGACCTACAGACATTCACGCGAGTGCGCACACCTGGAAACGCACCAAACACACACACACACACACACACACACACACACACACACACACACACACACACACACACACACACACACACACACACACACACACATACACACACACACACACATACACACATACCATTACCAACAAAAATCTGAAAATGACTATATCAGATTACAGTTGGATATATGCAAACCTGATTTACACGAAGCCAATTACAGTATGCTAATCAAATTATGCAAGTTGTAGTGTCCCAGTTAAATCAGACCAATGCCTAACCCAATGAAATGAACGCAGACTGAACAGCTGCATAAATGCAGCTGCAATGCTTTATGCAAATCGTTAATTGCAGCAAATTACATATGTATGGGTTAGGACCTGAAATTAGCAATGTTGATTTAGTCATTATTCAAAATCTCGTCTCTAAATAGTCAGGCTGTCTGGTTTATGTCAAAAGATCTACATGTTAAATTAAGTCCATAGAGGGGGGAATATATATATATATATATATATATATATATATATATATATATATATATATATATATATATATATATATATATATATATATATATATATATATATGTTACTTGGTATGAAATCTTTCAAAAGAAACATCATTGCGAACTGAAACTTTGTAAAGTGTTAAGTGAGGCGTTGATAATTTTGTTGTAAAGTGTTATATGTGTTAAAGCGAACATTTACAGTGTTAAGTGAATCAAGGCTAACTTTATAAAGGATTAATTGCGGCAAAGCTCACTTTTTAAAATGTTAAATGAGGGACTGCTATGTAAAGTGTTATGTGAGGCAGAACTAATTTTGTAAAGTTTTAAGTGAAGCGCAATTAGCTTTATAAAGTATTAAGTGAGGGGCCCTCCTAACTTAATCCCAGTAAGTGTGATTGAAGTAAAAAAAAAAACTATTTTTACCACTTAAGTTTGCTTGCGCCATCTTGGGGACTCCCATGAACCATCTTGGCGACCTCCCATGAGTCAAGAAGGCCAAGCTCCTCCCCTATGTCTCTTCCTCTGATCCTCGGGAAGAATTGTATCTTTAAATGAAGAAATCCACAAGGGGGCCTTGGTGTGAGGGTTCGAACCTGCGTTCAGAGTGTTCCCAGAAGCGCAATCTTTAAATTGTTCTACTTTTAGTTATCAGGAAAAATATCTTCATGAACGAACACAAAAATTTCCTAAAGTAATTTTTTTTTAATTTGCCCAGAGAGAAGATAACCCATCACGTTCGAAAACTATCACGCTCTGTTATATATATATATATATATATATATATATATATATATATATATATATATATATATATATATATATATATATATATATATATACCTAGTAGCCAGAACGCACTTCTCAGCCTACTATGCAAGGCCCGATTTGCCTAATAAGCCAAGTTTTCATGAATTAATATATTTTCTCTAATTTTTTTCTTATGAAATGATAAAGCTACCATTTCATTATCTATGAGGTCAATTTTTTTTATTGGAGTTAAAATTAACGTAGATATATGACCGAACCTAACCAACCCTACCTAACCTAACCTAACCTATCTTTATAGGTTAGGTTAAGTTAGGTAGCAGAAAAAGTTAGGTTAGGTTAGGTTAGGTAGGTTAGGTAGTCGAAAAACAATTAATTTATGAAAACTTGGCTTATTAGGCAAATCGGGCCTTGCATAGTAGGCTGAGAAGTGCGTTCTGGCTACTAGGTACGACAAATATATATATATATAATACTCTCGAAACAATGCAGCGATACTATGTCTAATAAATTACCAGAGTTATTTATTCCATATATCAACAACCCTATTTGCAAACCAATATTTACACAGGACTTACATAAATCTAAACTTATCCAATTTATATCTATTAACCCGAGTTCTATTTTGCGTTGATTTATTTAACATGTTATTTATATATGTTTTTTTTATAGTTTCATCCATTTGTTCTCCATTCATGTCACCCTCTACCACAATGTTGCGGTATGCTGCCCGCATGCTGGGATATGTGTGGTGGTGGTGGTATTATGATCGTATATGTGGTATATTATGATCGTATATGTGGTATATTATGATGTAATATGTGGTGGTGGTGGTGTTATTGCAGTATATACGGAGTGGTGCTGGTGCTAAGACAGAATATACAGGGGTGGTGGTAGACTTAAGACAGTATATACAGGGTGGTGGTGGTGGGGGACTGTGGTGGTGGTAGTGGTGGTGGTGGCCGTGGTGGTGATAGACTGTGGTGGTGGTGGACTGGGGTGGTAGTGGTAGTGGTGGTGGTGGCCGTGGTGGTGATGGACTGTGGTGGTGGTGGTGGCCGTGGTGATGATAGACTGTGGTGGTGGACTGGGGTGGTAGTGGTAGTGGTGGTGGTGGCCGTGGTGGTGATGGACTGTGGTGGTGGTGGTGTCGGGAGTGGCGGGGTGTGAGATCATAAAACTAAGCTTTAAGCAGTTTGGGGCGAAGGTTCTGCTTCACCCACCACCCCATATTTTCATAGGAAAATCACTGGAAGAAAGTGTGATAAATATTTTGTAGATTTTTTCCTACATTTTCCTGCACTAACTTCTAATTCAGTGAGTGGATGAGCTCGCAAAAGTAATTACCAATACTATTATTAGAGCAGAATCTCTGCTACTGACTTTTAGGTACACCAATTCCCATTAAAGCGGCACTTCACAGTAATTCGAAAAACATGTTGAATTTGTTTGGTAAACTTTTATATAATTTGGAATTTTGTAATAAAGATTGAAAAGATTTATTTGTTTTTGGCCCGCGTATATTTCAACGGATAGTGTGAAGCTTTGTCTAAAAGGTAAACTTTCGTGAATAGCAGCAATAGTGACAGTAATTCGCCATTTATTTCAACAGAGCGACTGCTGTAAAGATAGTTCCACTATTACGAAACTAACAGTATATCGATTATACCAATTGAACGTATCATTTGAAGTGGAATGCTTTATATTCATTGTATATTGGATATGCTGAAAACCCTAAGGTGTTCAAATGCAGGTTACTTTGTGGTAACCTTGCGATGATTTCGAGGCTCAACGTCCCCTAGGCTCGGTCCTCGACCAGGTCTGCTAGCATATACTAGTAGCATATAGACCAGGCCTCCTAGTATAGCATACTCATTAGTTTATATGAAATGAATGTGGATTTGTTTACATCGGCCAAACTGGTAAATCTTTCCTCACGTTTAAAGCAACACTCTTATGCTATTCATACAGCCCAGCACTCTAGTGCATTGTATGTACATTCCAGTTTGTGTGATCATTCTATCAACTTCAGCGGGGCCAGATGTATTGTTAAAAGTGTTTCGTTGAACGAAATTTGAATGGGGTCAGCCCTGAACAATGTAACAACAGCCTAAATGTTAGCCCTAGCATGTACGAATTAGACCCCCCATACAAGCTTCAATATAGCCCATCAATATAATGTATTATGTATTATACCATTTAACTTCTTTTTTCTGTGGCGTTTTCCATCCGGCGGCACTTTTTAGGATTAAACGCTATTCTCCTGTGTTTTTGTTGATTCCCTTAATTCCTTTATGAGAGTTAGGAACATTTGTCTTAATATTTATTTATAGGTAAATCTTCCCTACTTTCTCCATAAAGTTTTTATCCACATTTCCTGATAGTCAGGTGACCTATCACTGTTGTCGCTATTTTCGATGTAGCTACTCAGGACGAAGTATCCATGTAGCACCGGCTATATATGGACATTTCGTTCTGTCACTCCCTGGGGGGCTGGTTATAAGATCTGCCCACCAACGCTTACCTCATTTTACGGGTTATTCATGCCCGTGACACCTCTTGGGTAGCTTAATCTCCATCAATCAATCATCAGCTTCCCTCCTTTACTGGCTATTCATGACCCGTGTCACTTATTGGGTGGCTTAATCTTCATCAATCAATCGCTTCCCTTGTCACTCTCTATCTTGCTCTGATGAAGGCGAATTGTACCGAAAACGCGTAAATGCAATTTTCCAGAGCATTTTATGCATTATGTCCAACATTTTTGCAGTTATTGCGTGCGTGTATGCATTTATAATGCCCTTTTATGCAATTGTTTCGTACATTTAGAAAAAGGAATACCACGGCGATCATTGCGAGAATGATCACAGAACTTGCAAGGAGGTATAAGCTATGCAACAATACATGTAATGTGGACAGTTACGCTTCAGGACGTCTTGTATCAGGAAAGTTACGCTTTAGGACGTCCTGTATCAGTAAAGTTACGCTTTAGGTCGTCCTGTATCAGGAATGATATGTCAGGTGTTGGAACAGGGAAGGTATCTATGATATCTTCTATGATATCTCTGATATCTAGAGATATCTCTGGTATCTATGATATCTCTATGATACCTCACCAGAGAGACGATGTGAGGAAATACCATACGATACAGAGGAGTATATGGTCAGTCACCTCTGGGCCCCCCAGACACCCCCCCCTCACACCCCCTAACACCCCCCCCCCCCCCTAACACCCCTTATACACCCCCTAACACACCCTCACACACCACGGAACGACGCGCTGAATTCAGTAATAACAACACAAAATCTACAACCACAGTTACACCGTCACGGACAAGGCCAAAGTGGTCGGCCAACTGTGAACCTTACGTGCTCTCTCCTCATCCTCTCTGAGCCACTACCCGAATATTCAGATTGTAAACTCTGTGACAAACCTTTAAGGCATTCACTAAAACATTATATTGTTGAATGTGAAACCGTAAAAGATTTTAGACCTCCTGTCCTATTGTACCCCCCAACTTTATAACTATTTAATTGAATCTGGTGTACTGGACGACATCCTAATAATTTATGTTAAATTTGCTTGTTCATATTAAGAGTGAAGGACGTCGTGCATAGTTTTAGAGCGTTTTGATCAATACTGGGTTTTTTTTTATTGATCTTGATTGTTGTCCTGACGTTGGTTAGCTTGGTTATTATTGATCATGGTATTCGGTCTGTGTGTGACACTGGCATTAGGTTTAGGGTTTTCGGCGCTCTGCTTTTCTTGATGCATAATGCTGCCCTTCCTTCGTTCTGTGATGCTTTTCTGTGGTTATGTAATGCTTTTGTGGTTCTGTGATGCTTTCTGTGGATTTTATTTCTCACTGCAGTTTCTCTCCTAATAACCTCACACACGTCTCTGGTTAAAAGTGAGTAGCCTCATGAATTTTTTTTTTAGACCTCTTGTGCCTAATCTCGATTGCTGTGTATTGTATCCATCTTTTCTTTTCTGAGTCTTGTAAATAGTTGTTGCATCCTCAGCAAACATTGATATGAAGGAACTTACTTCATGTCGGATCGTTTGCATATATTACGAAGTGAAATGGTCCTGTATGATTACTTCCCTCTGTGGTACTCTGCTCGTCGCCTCTCTCCACTCTGATGTTTCCACTCACACTATGACATTTTGTCTCCCTCCTGATCCGTACTACCTGCCCCGTATATTTACTGAAGATGAAAGGGAGAGAAAACAAAAGGGAGAGAGGTCAAGAGAATGGAAGGGATAGAGAGAGAGAGGGCGAAAGAGGGAACGGGAGATTGAAACGGCACGAGTGATAACGGTAGAGAGCACGGGAGGGGGAAGATAGCAGAAATGAGAGACAGAAAGAGCGGATAGAAAGGGAGGTAAAACAGGAGGGAGAGAGAATGAGAGGGAGAGACAAGGGGAAGGGTTTGGGAGAGGGAAAGATAGAGAGGGTGTGTTTAGGAGATGGGGGGTGAGGCATGTTTAGAAGAGACCTGTAAAGGGGAGTGTGGGAGACCCCTGGGTGGACCCGGGCACCACCGGGTACCCCATTTAGTATTTCATAAATCTTTTGTACTTGGTTACGCAAGTCTCCTACGTATATTTGTATGCAAATTACCCTCTCCTTCAACGTAAGATATTGTACTACTTACTCCGCCACTCCAAGGTTCCTTGTCAATATTCGGGAGCATTAGAAATGATGGATTCTCATTGCCCGGAGAGGAAGGCTATGAGACATATGGAGGTTCGTTTAGCCAACGACTGACCATCCCCAAGATGCAGCCCCCAACACACGACTATATTGTTGTTGTTATAGATTCAGCTACTGGGAACAAAAAGTTCCAAGTAGCACGGGCTATGGTGAGCCCCTAGTGGACTTGCCTGGCACAGGAGCGGAGCTTTGCGGACGACTAACTTCCGAGTATTTATATATATCGGTTGTTATTGGGAGTTGATTGGTAGTCGAACAGGGGCAGACAGCCTCTTAATATTAACTGAGAGAATTCAGAAGAAAATGTGAAGGTTAAATATTTGAAGTACGTGCGAACTACTTATGTATGAAGTAGTAGGAAGTAGGAAGTTATGAAGTAGGAAACATGCATTTCAATGCATGTAAGCTTACATATATAGATACATGCGAACAAGAATGAATGGTTCCCAGGACTATATGCGATTGAAAACTCACACCCCAGAAGTGACTCGAACCCATACTCCCAGGAGCAACGCAACTGGTAACTACAGGGCGCCTTAATCCGCTTGACATATAGATACATACATACATACATACATACATACATACATATATACATACAACCCCCAAATTTATCGAAAAATATAAGACTTTGAAGGGATTACTTTTACGAAATGTTTTAACACTATTTGTAAGTGTAACAAAGAGTAGAGGTTCAGTGTACCAGAAAAATAGTAGAAGGATCATCAGTATTAACTTTAATAAATAAACAAACATTCCATTAAACTTTTACAAAATGAACGTTAATACCAAACTCAATAGCACAATTTTTTTGTTATATCGAGACCACCTAACACAAAATAAAATTTACGAGACTGGGAAAAAAAATGGGTTCGAGAAAAAGTTAAAAATGAAAAACAACCGATGGAAAAAATACGTAATATGAAGATACGATACGCAAATAACATAAATTTAAGTGAAACAGAGAGAAAGAGAGAGAGAGAGAGAGACAGACAGACGGAGACAATGAGAGAGAGAGAGAGAGAACGAGAGAGCGAGAGAGAGAGAACGAGAGAGAGAGAGAGAGAGAGAGAGAGAACGAGAGAGCGAGAGAGAGAGAACGAGAGAGAGAGAGAGAGAGAGAGAGAGAGAGAGAGAGAGAGAGAGAGAGAGAACGAGAGAACGAGTGATTAAGCACGGAGGTCGTGTGAACTGAACGAGCCAACGTGCCACACTAATATTTCTCTGCTGCAGGATATATGTAGACCATCACTGCGATTCCGCCCGGCGATGTCAACTTTTTAGATCGGTGTTGAACTGGCGCCGCTGGGCCTGTGTTTGCCCTGTGTGTGAGGCAGAAGTGTTTGTTTTGTCAGGTAAACTCCGTTTTGTTTGGTGTGGGACTCCGCTATCAAAATTTATTGAGATCAATTTGTGTTTGCTTAGCTTTCACCTCAACTTATATATATATATATATATATATATATATATATATATATATATATATATATATATATATATATATATATATATATATATATATGTCGTACCTAGTAGCCAGAACTCACTTCTCAGCCTACTATGCAAGGCCCGATTTGCCTAATAAGCCAAGTTTTCATGAATTAATGTTTTTTCGTCTACCTAACCTACCTAACCTAACCTAACCTAGCTTTTTTTGGCTACCTAACCTAACCTTACCTATAAAGATAGGTTAGGTTAGGTTAGGTAGGGTTGGTTAGGTTCGGTCATATATCTACGTTAATTTTAACTCCAATAAAAAAAAATTGACCTCATACATAGTGAAAAGGGCAGCTTTATCATTTCATAAGAAAAATATTATAGAAAATATATTAATTCAGGAAAACTTGGCTTATTAGGCAAATCGGGCCTTGCATAGTAGGCTGAGAAGTGAGTTCTGGCTACTAGGTACGATATATATATATATATATATATATATATATATATATATATATATATATATATATATATATATATATATATATATATATATATATATATATATATATAAGATGATATATATATAAGATGAAAAATCATTTTCGGGCAATGGAGTGATTCGAACCTGCGTTCTGGTGAATCCCAGATACCTGCCCTAACCGACTCTGCCATGATGGTACAAGCTCCAGATTGCTCACTAAAGCTTGCAGACTTTTTTTTCCAGTTCTCTGTGCACCGTGTATCAGTTTGTGCAATGGGTGAGAATTCTATGCACACGTATATATAAACTCATAACGCTTGTCTTGTATCGCTAGGGGGCGCTCGCTGAGGGCCTCCGTCATCAATGTACCTTCAATAGGTCTGGGGGGGTTTGCTCATTGTTCTGATGAGCCTCTCTCGTGTTGACCAGACCATTCGCTAGAAGGTGAAGGGACGACGACGTTTCGGTCCGTCCTGGACCATTCTCAAGTCGATGACCAGCCTCTCTCGTCTTGGGGCCTCGTACAGAAATGAGGCGAGTAGGACACCTAGTGGAGAGCCCTTTGCTGCTCCGTCAATGTGTGTGGGGCAAGTCTTCCCTGGAGGTGGTGAAAGAGGACATCTTTGTGCACAGAATGCTGCTAAGAACGGCTTCTGGAATAACCGGTTTTAGTGGCGAGTGGTCTTGGTAGACTTAGTTCATAGTTAGGTTGATTGTAGGTGAATAGGAATTCAGCATCAAGTGAGGCAATTACACCATCTATGTGTGTCTGGGTGCGTGCGTGCGTGCGTGTCTTCCCGCTTGCGTTTGCCTCCTACTCCCACTTGCTCCTTCATGTTAGAGGAGAGTTGGATCTCAAGTCAGCCGCCAAATCAATTTGAGAGCGTTACCAACGTCCGTTAAATTAGTTTCCAAATGTGTCTCTGGTTCCAACCTATTCCAAGACTCGCTATCAGTTGCTCCACCGGCTTCAGGGCTCCACATCTCTTGTGCTCTCGGCTCACTCCCTCTCAGAGCCGTTAGTCTCGGATTCCACGTATATCACAGCCTTCTAAACGTTATTACCAATTGAGTGGTTGCTAACCTCTCTCTCTCTCTGTCTCTCTCTCTCTCTCTCTCTCTCTCTCTCTCTCTCTCTCTCTCTCTCTCTCTCTCTCTCTCTCTCTCTCTCTCTCTCTCTCTCTCTCTCTCTCTCTCCCTTGTAAAGGTGTCTGGCACCTGCTCAACCTATGTCAGTCACGTTTATTAAACATTGGTACAACGTACTTCCTGGATGTCATTGTGTTGCTCCCACTCCATTGAATATTTATATCTAGCTGTAGTCAATATACTAAATATACATTAATTCTTACTAATAATGCTATTAGTTTCCAAAGAGGTCATAAGCTTGAGAGATACTTAAATACAAAATATTACGTCTGAGAAGTGAATTACCTGGTGAATTGCCAAAGTGTTTTCTCTGGGAACCTACAGGTCAGCCACTCACGAATGGGTTGTGTAGGTTCGAGTCCTGGCTATGGAGGATTGGCTGGGCATCATGCTGTAAATGTTAGCCTCTGTTCACTCAGTAGTAATTTGGTACCTGGTTGTCAACCAATTGGCGAGTCGTGTTGTAGGGGAAACTAATGGGTAAGGCTTACCATGAACTCTGGGTAGGTCGTCTTAAGGGGGGGGGGGGAAAGTCTTTAAGCAGGTTCTGAGCCTGCTTAAAGGGAGTCAGAAGTCGTCTGTTCCTGTACTCGTGTGAAAACTAAAATAACCAGGCTTCATCTTCCCAAAAATGAGAAGCCAATAATCAAATTATGAGTATTGTATGATCGACGTCGATAACGTTGATTCAAAGTGAATTGAACATAGATTACGTTGATTAAATGTTTCTCCAACATGTTTTGTCCACTGGGAGAGAGAGAACGGGAGAGATAAAGGGGAAAGAGAATGGATGGGGAAAATGGTAGAATAAGAGAGGGAGGGAGACTGCGAAGTTAGGAGAAAAGGAGAATGGGAGGTAGGTAAGGAGGCGGAGAGATCGGGAGGGAGATGGAGAGCGAAACAAATTTGACTATATATATATATATATATATATATATATATATATATATATATATATATATATATATATATATAATATAATATAATATAATATGCACAACCAAGCAGGAGCCGCGGTGACACACAGAGAAAGGTACAAGTCAGTCAAGTGCAGGGAATTAGATCATCGGTACAACTTCGTTCCAATAGAGTCTGAGACCCTAGGCCCATGGGGAGAGAGTGCAAGAAGGTTTCTTAAGGATCTTGGTTCCAAGCTCGGTGTCCCATTGTCGGTGACAGGAAGACTGTTTGGTTTGTCGAGGTAATCCTTGGTCAAGGAGGGAAGTACCCCAAGATGCATCCCATTAACTCCCGTGTACCGATTTATAAATAGGTGAAGAAAGGCATCAGGTGAAAGTCCCCCAAAACGTTTCTCTCGTGCCACAGGAATCGCCCCCGCGACCTAATCACACTTGACTGCTGCTCCTCAGGGCTAATTGCGTTCTAAACCATGAAGTCATCTACGGTTTTCTTTAAGCGAAACCATCTTTAAAGGTTCAAAGAGTAACCACCACTTTGGCAAATCTTTTTTGGTGTGAGTGTGTGTGTGTATGTGTGTGTTTGTGTGTGTGTTTGTAATTACCTAAGTGTAATTACCTAAGTGTAGTTACAGGATGAGAGCTACGCTCGTGGTGTCCCGTCTTCCCAGCACTCTTTGTCATATAGCGCTTTGAAACTACTGATGGTCTTGTCCTCCACCACCTTCTCCCCTAACTTGTTCCAACCGTCTACCACTCTGTTTGCGAAAGTGAATTTTCTTATATTTCTTCGGCATCTGTGCTTAGCTAGTTTAAATCTATGACCTCTATGTGTGTGTGTGTGTGTGTGTGTGTGTGTGTGTGTGTCCTACCCAAGCGGTACGCAGCTCTGGTATATATCATTCCTACCCAAGTAGTGGGAATGAAGGCGGAACGGCGCCTTTCAGTTTCGGCCCAAAGTGCCGTTCCGCCTTCATCAAATTTAGGGTCACTCTCGTATCGGGGTCAAGTCCCGGTTCCACAGTCATGACTAGTAGGCGTATTATCTTAAAATTTTTGGCAATGTCGGACGTTAGTTCTCGGACCCGCCTCAATATGTTGATATTTGTAGTTTCGGACGTATACAACCAATATTTACGAAATTTAGAACATAATTATTTAGGTGGGGTATAAGGAAAGGACATAGTTCTTGGGCTCCACCTCTCGTTCCACGCTGTAGTTCATCCTTATATTTTATTAAGTATGTGGCATATTATTATGAAATTAAAAACAGAGATTCTTGTATTATTTTCAAGCATTATACCTGCAAGAAATGTATAAGTAATATGCAAGTAAAGTAATATTCAACACAAGTCTCTCTCTCTCTCTCTTTCTCTCTCTCTCTCTCTCTCCTCTCTCTCCTCTCTCTCTCTCTCTCTCTCTCTCTCTCTCTCTCTCTCTCTCTCTCTCTCTCTCTCTCTCTCTCTCTCTCTCTCTCTCTCTCTCTCTCTCTCTCTCTCCTCTCTCCTCTCTCTCACCTCTCCCTCCTGTCAACTTTCCCGTCAAATTCAACATTGTTTTAACCCCCTTCCCCTTTCCCGTTCCTGTAGACTTGTCGATTTCCATTGTTAGTGAACTCCGCTACTTAATTGGTGTTGATATTGTTAAGTAAAGGGTGGAATAAATGTCAATCCATATTGTTGACTCATGAAAATATATAGAAACGCCAATATCACTGGTGAATGATTTTATATCTGATACTCTAGGATCTTTGATTTATTTTAAGACTCCCATGCTTTTGTAGTGAGGTGGCACGCTGCTTTGTATCATACATATATATATATATATATATATATATATATATATATATATATATATATATATATATATATATATATATATATATAAATATATATATATATATATATATATATATATATATATATATATATATATATATATATATATATATATATATAATATTTACATATAATTGTATCTACGTATATATACCATCAGAGGTTAGGTGTTTCCAGTAGTAGAAGAGAGCGATGACAATTAAAAAAGCAACAGACTCAATATTTGTCATTCGTTATTGGATGCGCTGCAGGGCTGTGTTTGGGCAGCACTCTGCCGGCCGGCAATACCCGTGACAGGGCCGGCAGCAATAACGTTAGTGCGCTGTAATCACCTGTTTGCCATATAGACCCCCCAACATGAACAGGTTCACGTGAACAGGTGCGCATAAAATCCCACCGTTAGCGGGAGGTGGTCTCCCGCGCGCGCCTACAGCAGGCTCGTGAATAAGTTTCGAATGGTGGGTGAGAGTTGGTGGTTCATGGCACTGTTGTTATCGGTGTCTATGTCGGTATATTGAATAGTGCTACGGTGTTGATCTCTCGGTATACGGTGTCGAGCTCATGGTAACGTGTCGACTTCATGATACGGTGTCGACTAAGGCCAAGGTGTCGACACATAAACAACATTGTCAACCTTCATAGCTACGGTGTAGATTCAAGTATGACGCCGATTGAATATGTAGAGGAATGCTGTGGAGTCGACTCCTAATGTAATGTCGAATTATGCAATGATATCGATTCAAGGA